>NW_027042760.1:91243-347113 GCF_036872675.1 Lithohypha guttulata | reverse complement strand
AAGCCTTCCAAACTATCACCAACATTGGTGATATTTTGGGCGACCTTTTTAGGTGGATACTAGGCTTGATTCTGACATTATTCTATTAAATCTAGTAAACGTATTACGTAATATATTTACTTGTAATAACCGTTTTATACCTTTCTTTAAAGACTATATTAGCGTTTTGGATAGAATATATATTCCTACTAATATTTTAACTACTAAATAAGGCCTATATGTCACGACTTATCATACGGCCAGGTCTACGGCCAGGTATACGACTGGACGTACGGCTAGGCGTACCCCTAGATATACACTAGGACACACGACCGGACCTACGTTACAAGTAGCCTAAACCAGAATCAGCTAGGGACTGAATTAGAACAGGACTGGTCTAAAACCGACTTTATATAAAGGAAGGTTTAGCGAGACTAAACTATAAAGATTATCGTGCTTAGTATAATTAGCCTGATTAGTAATACTTAGCACTAAGTATACTAATCGAGGTAAGTAATACTAATTAAGATATTATAACTTATAAGTATATAGATTCTAGTATACTCTCTAGTTACTTAAATAGATTCTCTATAATTAATCTCTTTTACTAATTCTACTAGTACCTTCTAAGTACTTTCTCTATCGTGTTTATACTTCTTATTACTAACTAGCTAATATACCACTCTATTACCTATAATTAGACCTACTTACCTTAGGCCTAGGAACTTACGTAATATTATAAAGTAACTATAAAATATTAGATATATCTAACCTACGTTATATATATATTTTATAATTATATTAATCTTATACTCTTATACTTTTATTAAGATTAAGAGAGTAGTACTACACACGATAATATTATAATCGTAGATAAGAGTAAGTAGCTACGAGGCGGCTATCCTAGTAATAAAGCTAGGAGATAAACGCTAGAAGTAGGCGTAGGCGTATCACGCAAGTTCCCAGGCCTAGGGTAAGTAGGTCTGATCACAGGCAGTGGGGTGGTATGTTGGCTGGTTAGTAACAAGAAGTGTGAACACGACAGGAGAGGTACTTAGAAGGTACCAGTGGAATTAGTGAGGGAGATTAATTACGGAGAATCTATCTAAGTAGCTAGAGAGTGTGCTGGAATCTATATACTCATAAGTTGTAATGACTTAATCAGTGTTGCTCACCTTGATCAGTATGCTTAGTGATGAGCACCACTGATCAGACTGATCACACTAAGCACAACGACCTTTATAGTCTAGCCTCGCTAAACTTTCCCTGTCGTATGCTCTTGGTCTGGGCCAATCCCGTTCTGGCTTAGTCCTTGGTCGTTATGTTTCAGCCCAGTCCTGTCTTAGTTCAGTCCTGGCTGATTCTGGTTCAGGCCACTTGTGACGTGGCCTAGTCCTGTGTGTGGCCGTAGATCTGGCCGCATGATAAGTCGTGACACTATCCCCTCTCTAGGTGCTTGCTTCCACGCAAGTACAAATAAAGGTGAGTGTCCTGTTTCGCGTATGTCGTTTTTTTCTTTCTTTCCTCATGGCTGACCATGCCTCAGAAACGTCGAGCTGAAAACGAACTTCCTCGTCCGAACAAACAGCAGCAACCCAAAGAGAGTTCTACCGTCCGTCGCAGAAACTTAGGAAACTTCATTCAGGTGTTTGGTGATACGATGCCGAAGGCATGTTCCAATTGTCGTCGTCTTGGTTTGGAATGCAAGGTGCACATAAAGTCTGGTGTGTGTGGAAAGTGTCACCTGTCGGGAAGTGGGACAACATGTGATGTGCGGGTGACTCAAGAAGAGTGGTCTCGGTTGGTCGCGGAGCGCGCAAGATTGTTGAACGAAATGAAAGTGGCTTTGCAGGCTCAAAAGGATGCTGAGCAAGCTCGTCAGAAAGCTGCGGATCAGGAACTTTCGTTGCGTGAGCAGCTGCGAAAGGTGGAGGTCGAGGCCGAAGAGGCAATCGCTGTTGAGGAGGCGCAGATACAAGCTCTGGAGCGTCATGAGGCGGAGCAGGCGCAGTTGGTTGAGCAGGAAGCTCAAAGGTCTTCAAATCTGGCGTTGGTTCCTTACACCTGGAGTGTCATGAATGGTGTGACGGATGATTTCTGGGAGCCGTCTGAGAGTACTCCTTGGGTGTTGACTTAGTTGGTGTAGGTGAATGGGCACTCTCCGTTGCCGTGTGTCCAACATTTCTCCATTGCTATGTTGCAGGGTGTGGTCGCGAGTTTTCCCCTTTGCAGGAGTCGCTTTCCTCGTGGTGTGAGTTCATTGAGGAACTCATTGGGCTGGTTTCTTTCCTCGTAGAGTCCACAGTCGGGGTCCGAGTGTTCGTGGTGTCGGCATATTTGCCCGCTTCCTCCGCAATCGCGGTAGGTCCAACTGGGACGTCTCTTTGGTGTTTTGGTGGTTTCTGGTGTCTTCATCCACTCGGGATGTTTCTTCCAGAGGTCGTTCAGAGTATTTTCATGAAGGTGTTTCTCAGGTTCCCATGTATTTTCAGATTCGTCGTATCCCGTCCACTTGACCAGGTACTGTCGTCGCCCTTGCTTCCATCGGACTTGGCGGACGGCCTCTAGTTCGTAGACGTCCTCGTGTGACTCGCCCAGAGGTTGTGACGTCTCCAAAGGCGTCTCTGGATGGGCAGGTTCTAAAAGAGCAGCGTGGAATACAGGGTGTATCTTCATGTCCCGTGGGAGTTTCAGCCGGTAGGTGACTGGTCCCATTTTCTTCTCGATTTTGAATGGTCCAAGTTTCTTGAAGTCCAGTTTGTCACTGGGTCGTTTTGTTTTAATGTTTTTTCGCACTAGGTAAACGGGGTCCCCCTCTGAAAGGTTCGGTCCCTCGATCCTATGTCGATTTGCAAAACGAGCCATCCGTTGGGCAATGAATTCGAGTTCGGTCTTGAGGTGGTCATGAAGTTCCTTCATTTGGTCTGAAGTTAATCGGGCAAGGTGGTTTGAGGTGTCCGATTTCAAGGCATTTCTGGTAAAGGTTGGGTTGAAACCATAGTTGGCATAGAAAGGTGAGACTCCGGTGACTGCGGTGTTGTTATTGAAGCAGAATTGGGCCAAAGGTAGCAGTGAAACCCAATTGTTCTGTCGATGGTTAAGGTAACATCGCAGGTATTGTTCAAGAGTCTGATTTGTCCTTTCGGTTTGACCATCCGTTTCAGGGTGAAACGATGTCGAGAACTTGTGTTTGGTACCAAGTTGTTTGGTCAATTCTTTCCAGAAATCAGAGTTGAATGGACTACCGCGATCAGAAATGATCGTCTGAGGCATGCCATGGTTGGCGAACACGCTTCGAAGGAAGGTGTAGGCTAGTTGAACCGCGTTGGTGGCCTCTAGGTACGGTAGGAAGTAAGAATACTTCGTCATTCGGTCGCAGATCACGAAGATGCTGTCGTAAGCTGTACCCGTGAGGGGGTCTTCGGATTTGGGAAGCTTCACAATGAAGTCCCAAGTGATCGTTTGCCACGGTAGTTCAGGAACAGGTGTGGGTTGCAGAAGGCCGTATGGTTTATGCCGTGAGGGCCGGGCTTTCTGACAGATAGAACACTTACCAACGTGTTCTTCCACATCTTGTCTCATTCCTTTCCAGGAATGGTCTCGAGTGAGGAGTTCAAGCGTTTTGTTGACTCCGTTGTGTCCTGCAAGGCTGTCTTCATGGTGTAACTGCAGCAATTCAGTTTTCTGGGAAGCGGTGTATGTGATGGGCTTATTTTCTGCCATCATCAAACTGGGGTTGAAGACTAAGGCGTCGCCTTCCTTCTTCAATATTGCCACATTTTCCTTGTTCCTTACCTCGCCCTCGTAATCGGATCGTCGGCTCAGGGCGTCTGCCCGGCCGTTCTCCTTTCCCTTGACGTGGTAGATTTTGAAGTTGTACGCGGACATGGACATGGTCCATCGAGCCAGTCTGCCGTGCAGCTTCTGGGTGTCCGTCCAGTACACAAGGTTCTTGTGGTCGGAGTATACTTCCACAGGGTATTTTGATCCTTCGCAGTAGACACGCCAATGTCGTAGTGATTCGACAATGGCCAAGAGCTCTTTGTCGTAGATAGGGTAATTGAGCTCTGGTCCGGTGAGTTTTCTCGAGTAGTAGGCGACGGGTAACCACTTGCCGTCGTCGTTTGGTTGAGTTATGCATGCTCCAATAGCATAATCAGATGCATCGGTTTCAAGGCGTATGGGCTTTTCTGGGTCGAAAATCAGGAGCAGGGGTGCAGAGGTGAATCGTCTTTTCAACTCAGAGAAGGCCTCTCGTGCATCAGCACTGAGGGCAAACAGTTGTTTGGCTCCCTTCTTGGTTAGATTTGAGAGTGGCGCAGTAATTTTGGAATATCCACCGATAAATCGTCGATAGAAGTTGGCAAATCCCAAGAAGGATTGCACATCTTTGACGGATTTCGGCTCCGGCCATTCCAAGACGTTCTTGACTTTGTCAGGGCTCATTCGAAGTCCTTGGTCGGAGACCATCCAACCCAAGAACTGGACTTCGTGTTTGTGGAACTCGCATTTTTCCAGCTTGACTGGTAGTTGCTTTTCCCTGAGCTTGGTAAGCACCTTTCGAACATGTCCCACATGTTCGTCATAGGTTTTGGAAAATATTAGAACATCGTCGAGGTAAACGACGACGAATTCATCAAGATACTCGTACAATGTATCATTGATCAGATTTTGGAAGGTTGCGGGCGCATTGCTGAGCCCGAAAGGCATGACTTGGTACTCATAGGTACCATAACGACACTTGAAGGTGGTCTTCCATTCGTGTCCTTCTTTGATTCGAACTCGGTAGTAGGCTTCTCGGATGTCCAAGGCGGTGAACCATTTCGCGCCTTGTAGCCTATCCTGCATTTCATCAATCCTCGGCAGAGGGTATTTGTCTTTCGTGGTCGAGTCATTGAGTTTCCGGTAGTCTACGCATAACCTTTTGGTCCCATCCTTTTTCGGAACGAACAAGATGGGTGAGGTTATCGTGGGTTCTCCGCTCGACGCTCGCCCTTTCACCTTTGCAGGTCGAATGAAATGTTTGTGCAGGTTCTTGTCGATGTAGGTCCTGAGTTCGATCTCTTCCGCCCTCGTTAGAGAGTAGAGAGGTCCTTCCTTTATAGGTTTTCCAGGGATTAGGTTTATCTCATGGTCCCATGGTTTGTGCTCCGGGAGCGCTTCTTTCCCGAGCTTTTCTTGGAAAACGTCCTTAAAGTCTGCGTATTCTTTAGGACATTCGACAGGTGCTGCCGATGCCAGCGTCCTGCCTTGAGGCCGTACCCAGATGGCCTTAGTGAAGTTGGTGGTTGTACTGCTCGGCGGTATCCCGAAATGCCGACAGTTCGGAAATGTAAGTAACTTCTTTCCCCAATCTATTAAGGGGTTGTGCTTCTTGAGCCATGCCATACCTAGAACCAGATCATATTTCATAGGGGTAACGTCCAGGGTGATCTGTTCGACATGCCCGTCGATATTGAGATTGATATCGCGAAGCTCTTGGGTGATTCTCCCTTGATCGCTGCCATTGAAGCCCGTCAGGTCATATGGCTCTTGTTTATTTCGCTGGTAGCTAATCAGCTGCTGAGATATGCGTGGGTTGACGTGATTTCCCATCGCTCCGGAATCGATCAAGGTGCGTACTGTGACTCCGCAGAGTTCTGCATTCAGTACCAGACATTGGCTAAATGATGCGCTAGCCATAAAAGGTATCTTTGGACTCTTGTGAGGCCCACGGAAGCGTCGTCCAGCGATCTTCCGGCCTACTCGTTTTTTGTCCAATGGAGGTGTGCGCCCAGGACTGAAGCGTAAGGGCATTCAGGATACTGACACACGTATTCCTCCCCTCGATCCTTCAAATCCTCAGGTTTGAAAGGTCGAGTCATATCCCTAGGATCACAATGCATAATGTGACAATGCGGAAAAACAGGATGATTGTAGTCGCAGCGTTGATAGGGGCAGCAGAATTCGGTACTGGACCACGATCGGTCCACGGTGCTGTCCACCACTGTGACATCCAATTCGTAGGAATATGGTTCGGGTTCGGGTTCGTAACTTTCTTCTGGCTCGTCGCCGTCCAGATCGCAGGTTGGAAAGTTAACGTCACTCATCTGGAGTGCAGGTATGACTTTGTCCTTGGCGGCGTTGTTGTCGACCGTGAGGGTCCGTCGCTGGGAGTCGTCATCCTGGTGAGCATGAGGGTAAACTGCGTCTCGGTGTGGGCACCTAGTCTCTTTGCATAGAGCTAACTTGGTGAACGCAGGTATCTTTTTTCTTTCTACTTCGGGACTATACCACGTGTGTTGGTGTCGAGCTTCTTGCCCGCAGCCAGCCCAGGTACACCATCCACCGATGTAGTGGTATGTCTTGATGTGGATGAAGTCACTGGTATATCCGGTGACTTGAATCTTTCCATCATCCATGGTGATAACCTCTGCCTGGGGTCCGTCAGCACAGCAAAGTGCTCGGTTGGTTGGCATAGGTGTCTGTGACCTTGGTTTGACCTTGTTGGCTTTCTTGGACGGTCGCTTAGGGTAGTAGCAATAGTCCTTGTCAGCTTTGTGCGTGAGGCACTCGTCATGGTAACATCCTGACCAGTGAAGGGTCGAATGTTCCGGGTGTTCTGGGTCAGATGCTGTATCTGCCCAGGTCACAGATCTTTCAGGGGTCGCTGCTTCTGCCATTCCGAACTGCCTGGGTTTCCCTTTCTGGAAAGGTTTCTTGGTTTTTGCGTGGCAGTCGTTAGCTACATGTCCAGGTTTCCCGCAGTAAAGACACAGGTTGTTCTTCATTCGTCGGTCTTTCTCTGCTTGGCTCAGTGGTCCTTTGGTGTAGTTTCGTTTCTTGCTGGCGGCGTCGAGGTCCATGGGCATTGGACCTCCGTAGAAGCGCGATTTCGAGACATTAGCGGGGTGAGACTTCTTTGGTGCGAAGCTGCCCCGAGGAGGAAAGTTCCGTTGAACCTTCTCCTGCTTGAATTCCATAATGCGATTGTCGAGTTTAGTCGCGTCGGTGATAAGCTGTTCTAGACCCGTAGGTCTCTCGCGGTTGATGTATTGCTCGCGGACCTCCTCGCGGAGTCCCCGATAGAAGACCGATGCTAGCGCTGCATCGTCCCAGTTGAGATAGATAGCAATACTTCGGAACTGAGCTGCATAGTGGGATACCGAGGTGACTTGTTTGATGGTGTGAATCTTTCGTTCCGCTTCCTTCTGCTGGTCCTGAATCCCGCAGAAGGACGACAGTTCCTCCTTAAATCGTTCCAAGGATCCAAAGATCCTTCGGATTCGCTGATCTGCCTGATCTCCATGCACGAAGTGCGCATTGAGGAAAGGTTCAAACCACACAAGAGCTTTACCCTGAAGCAAGTTCGATGCATACAGGACCTTGGTGGTTTCATCAGGAAAGCTGTGCGGTTGGAGGCGTGTAACGAGTTGAAGTTGTACCCAGAAGCTCTTGAACTTCTCGGGTGATCCATCAAACCTTTCGGGGTCCTTGGCCTTGAAGCCGTGGCCCTGAGTGGTGACAAGAGTAGTAGCCATAGTTGCAGTGTTGGATGACTCGGGCGTGACTATGATCGGTTGACTGGCTGATGAGTTGGGTGAAGGTGATTCGTGTTCACTGGAATCTGAGTCGGAATCAGATCCTTCCTGAACGGGTGCCGGTCGTGTTGATGCTTCGGTGAGCGATAGTCGTGATGTATTTGCAACGAGTCCTGAGAGAGAACTAGAGGTACTAGTTCTTCGAACACTGGCTTGACTTGAGGGTCTCTGTGGAGATGGCTTAGGTGGCATATGGTATTGTCTCGAAGATTGTTGTCATGTCCTGAAGCCTTGTTACCAGAGGCGGTAATCAATGTATCACGCAAGCTCCTCGTCCAAGGGTAAGTCAGACGATGATCAAGAGTGGTTGGTATGTTGGCTTGTTAGTAACTAGGGTCAGGGCACAGACACAGGTCAAGTATCGTAAGATGGGCATCAAACAATACAGGTGAGTTGGTGAGGGAGATTGATTACAGAGTAACTATGAAATGTCAGTTGCGCCTGACCTACGTCGTATATATGGTCTATGTATTTCATGGTATGTTCGGCATGCTGCAATGTTGGTCCTAAGTCCAACATTGCTAACATTTCAACATTGCACTTCGTTCGGCCCGTTCTCCGCACGTGATGTCGCGGAACCTTCTCGATTGGTGCATCTTGTGCCGTGGTCGCATTTTGGTCGTGACATTCACCGTGCAATCGCTATATATCTTTATACACTTCCGCCTATCAGTTCTGCTCGTGTCTATAAGCCCGATAGTTGCTCATAAGCCGAATCACGATAGCATAACAACGAGACGCACTGCTCCGCTCGCTGCTTTAGTAGGTCATCTAGGGATACGGTCTTGGTTAGTGGGTAACGGCGATCAGGTTATAGACTTCTCACGAATACTCCGATTTAAGGATCTTCTATTAAGATAAGGTTTTTCACCTACACAAGGCCGTTGTTTATTCTCGATCCAAGTACTTTACCATTGCTTGTAAGTAGGGAAAGGTGAGTTAAACCTATTACCTCGAACGCGAATTGACCTCCGTCAGGATGGCAACCCGAAGAACGAAGTCGAGCTGAAGGACGACGACTCAAAGCTGGTTGGTCTGATGGTGGATTATTTATACCAGCTCAACTACGACGACCTATTACCGAGTAAACCGCCTACCGAGCTGAACCAAGAGACATCTACACAACCTGAATCTGCGGTAGCACATCACATCTAGTGTTACGAAAACCTTAGTTATAAAGCACCTATTGACGAGCCTATTCTCAAGCCGGAAACCATCGCGGCGTCGGAGATCCACATATATAAAGAAGATAAGTGGTCTTTTAGAACAGGCAAGAAGAGCAAGAAGGACAAGAAGAAGAAGAAAGGACAACTGTTAAAACTCCGCCTTAGAGATCACGATTAAGATGTGAGCATAGCACGACTTATAATAAACACGCTCATATACGCACTGGCTGATAAGTATAAGATAGACGACTTAAAGGCTCTGGCGAAATAGAAGTTCGAGGAAGCGGTAGTCTAGGACTAGAACAGTTAAGCATTCGCGTACGCAGCTAAGCTAGTCTTCAGTACAACTCCGAGCTCCGATCAAGGTCTGCGAACGGTTATGACCAGGACAATTAATACGTACCGTGAATTAGTGAACTACGAAGAAGTATAACGACTTCTTAATTCTAGAAACGGGATGGCTTAGGCACTTATATAGGTTCTTCTGGGTGACCACATCGACGGCTGGTAACCGTTTAACCTCAGGCTAATAGTCAGACGGGTTTGACTCGTGTTGCGACGACAACCACGTACATAAGCTTTAGTATAACCATCAATGTCTGCCTGTTCTCCGTAACCCAGCTGGCTGAATCTTATGATGCATGACTTGAAAGTGTGTCTGGAACAGACGCGATGTCGTGTCGGTGGCGGCTATGTGCATATCGTATGTTCATAAGCAGAGAGGCTGGCGTTCTCTGACTTAGCAGGCTCCTGTTTCAAAGGATGTCTCGACGACCAGACGAGCACGAGAACATATTAAAGGAAGTGATGGCCAGGCTCAGATGCTATCACGACGAAGACTGTTAGTACTCTTTAGGCAACGACTGAGTGAGCGAGTGAGTATAGCTGAATGCACTGCTGTAAGCAAAGAAGCACTTGGCCATAAAATTGTTCCCAATAATGTGTCAGATCCGAATGTGAGGGAAGAATAGCCAATTTAAGAGTTTAGAGTCGAGTATAGCCCTACAGAAACATTCACGTCGACAACTTAACCATATAGTAATGAATGGCCCTTCACGTTTGTTCGATGTCACCCGTAAATTCGTTCTGTTTAGCCTTATGAACATAGGATGCAGAGAGTTCCTCCAACTATAGTGCCTATAATACCGAGTAGTATAGCCACTGCACCTGTAGCGCCCAGCTAGTGGCAGCAGCGAACCAGCTCCCCATAGGTACCGTGGCTCCATAGACAATAGACTGGATGCCAGCGGCAACCGTTTCTACAGAGTTAAAATTTAGTACAGACCCTGCCAGATAGAGGGTATTCATACCGGCTTGAACGCCTGCAGCTCCAAATCCAATACCCGAGAGGACATTGACGCCGATAAAACCTCCTGTAGCAGCACCAATCACTGCGATACAGCAGCTGTTAGCGCACAACTCTTGTAGTCGTGAATATTGCTAGCACACCTGGTCCGACCACACTTCTCGATAAAGCGATCTTAATGAAAAACATTGAATACTATATCAAATTCGGTGGCCTTCGTGCTTAAGGTAATAAGTTGTGGATAGCAAATGTTGCGTTCTGCGTGGCCTTTTGAAGGAGGAGACTGGCGGAGCAAGTTGCCCTGTAGCACGCATGACTAGGCACCCACGATAAGCACCCTAATGTGGATCGGTTCAATGATAACTGCAATCATCATTGACAGCGATTATCAAGCCACTTACTATGACGATCGAAAAGACGCTCTAGAGTACTGCAAAACTTCCTTTCTCAGACTCTTAGAGCTTTGAAGGGAAACAGGTTACTCCTTATAAACAAGAATGCAGAAAGCACAGGATATTACAACAGTGATACCGTGCGTTTAGTTATTTATGATAGATTTACAAAATCAATAGATCGAGTCTAGGCACACGAAGACATCCGCTGATTAGTGCAAAACTTAAGACTTCGTTCGCTCTAACTCACCAACGGATCAAGTATCGCGCACTACTGAATGAGCCATCACAGCTATTGATTTCACTTGCGATATCGCTGGAGGCTGAACAAGGGCGATCGAAATCCAACCTGGTCGGACACTCAGCCAAATCGGTTTCTGGCGAGCAGGACCCTTTGCAAGACACCCGTGTCTGTCAACCAGTTATTGAATGAGCTTGTTGCCCGAGGCTTCGAGAGAGGACATCGTGTGCTTGCAGCCGTTTCACCTCTAAGACTGGGAATGCGGCAGAGCTACATATGACGAAACACAGTCGTACAAGGTTTGGTTGTCCATAAGGCGAGAAGACACAAACGTGGCACATATAGTAGAATCGCAGCAATGCAATGCCTGGGTCATTCAGATTGTCCGAGATCACTCTCGAGAGATTTAACTATAGCCAAGTTCTTCTACGACTTCAGTCTTCACCACTGCCTAGTGCATGCAGCATACATATGTCCACCGCCTCAAGTCTTGCTTAAGAAATATGGACGGGAGTGCTTTGCACCCGACAGAAAGTGGCGAAAAAGTATGCGTTCTGGACGGCTTGCGTTGCTCAACTACGAGGACAAAGTTGAGTGTTATGCTGATTAAGTGAGGATACGCTTAGCATTAGGTTCGTATTTGTAGTCGGAATCTACTAAGCACTATCGTATGTTTTCTAGCCTAGCTTCCGCCGCTTCTTGACCTGATTTTTGTGGTGAGGATGTCGTGCCTGGTCGCTAATAGCAGCCGCTGGAGGATCACGATCATGTATCCGTCTCTTCTGTGCTTCCAACGAGGCCGAACGCTCACCAACTACCAGCTTGATTCGTGGAAACAGACATGAAAAGGTGCAGGAGGTTTCCACCGTCGCAGGAAGAGCCTGTTGAACTGTAGCGATGCTTGAAAGTTGGGAGCATGAGACGTACTGCTCTGTAGGTCGCTTGTGATCTTGATTTTGTCCCACATACCGACCATCGCTCGAAGTCGGAAGGGCGACTTCAAGGCTAGATGTATGCGTTGGTACAGACTTGTCAGACTTACCGGTACTGATTGTCAAAAGATCAGTGTCTGACACCAGCTCCCGTCGTTGGTCACCAGAGGGCTGACCAAACACTTCCAGTGAAGTGAACGTCGACTGCTGACTCACTTGTAAGTCTCGGAGGTGGGCCATCGTAGATAGCCCTTGCCTATACGAGTCGTGCTGGGCTGCACCTGAAAAGGATTTCTTCGACGTGTTCTCTGTAAAGTGGTTGAAGATAGACTGCAGGTCGTAGCATTGAGCAGGAGACAGATACGAAACAGAAGACGAGCTCGATGCAGAAACAAAAGATTGACAGGCCACACCAACGTCGATGCGGGCGTCTGCAGGAAGTTCGGTATGAAAAACGTCGGCAGAGGCTTTGTGAATGTTGCTGCTGCCCATGGAGCGCTTTGGTGCGAGCTTCATGCCGTGAAAATCCACAAAATGGTCCGAGAGTGACACCTCATCGTCGACATCGATTGAGCATAATGGATGCGGGCACCGCACCGGAAAGGCGAGATTAGCCATGTGCAACCTCATATGCTCGCGTAGACGATGTTCCTGCGCATAGCTGTGCATTCGCTTCGTTGGCAGTAGCGTGGCGTCTCCAAGACAGAATGGACAAAACGCTTCCTGAAGGACAAGGCCAGAATATACAAGCCTGCCGCAGCACAACGACCGAAGCGATCGCAGCTCTTTAGCACAGTGCGTCTGCCAGCTATCCTGCCCAAGCACCCATTCGAAACACAGGAAGCAGAATTAGACGTTCGACGGCAGCAACTGGTGCCTCCGAGCCAGATATGTTCTGTGGCATTTCAAGAGGTGGCTTTGCTGCTTGTGAAGGGTATCCAAGCTGTTTGAAATTAGCGGGACCACAAGCTCTTCCCCAGGCCGATCTTACCTCGACAGACTTTTGGAACATCCCGGACACTCTCGAACCATGTGGTACCCAGGAATCCCAGTCGTACAGGTCGTTGTGCAGAGAGTGTGCAATGCGGTGAGGATGCCCTTGCGCTGCTCGCCCGTCATCAGACTGTCTGAGTGCATTGTGTGCGACATCAATCGTAGAGAGGGTGATAGGTGCAAAAGTTTCTGCATGCGAAGGTTAGTGGGCGGATCTGTTGCCGCTTCCAGGCCACTAGTCTTTTCAAGCCACACACGTCGTTCAGAAATCCAGGTTTGGCGGTACTTCCTAAGGGCTGATCTCTTTTCGGTGTCAGTTGCCGCAAGTCCAAGTTGACGTTGTATCCGCGCCGGCAGAGTGGCAGGCAGGCCTGGTTCACGGAATTGCTCAAAGGACTGCCAGTGTTTGATAGCAGATGCATCCTCAGGCTGACAAAAGAAGCATCTGGCACCGTTCACACTTGAAGTTTGGGCAACGTTTGATTGGCCGAAAACTCTTTTGTCGCTTTGCGTGAGATGCTGAGCACGCTGAACCTCGGTATGCCGCTCTACATCATAATGTTAATATCTCTGTCGCTTTGCTTCACCAGTCATAACCCACCGTCTATCCTAGCACCAACCTCCCGACGAATGCTGTGAATGTTGATGGAACAAGAGTAGCCCGCTGATGAGGCAACATGTTGGAGAATCGTGGAGAAGTCGTACCTTGACCAGTGTCGTTCAGACACTTGCGGACACCCCTTCTTGAGTACCTGTCGCACAATCGGAAGCTCGCGCTTGTCCTTTTTTATCTGCAAAGCGAGTGCATCCTTGCCATCCGGAACTCGATGCTGCAGTAGCTTGTCGACGCTTGAAGTGCCCTGGAAAATACCATCCACGATTCCCATCGTAAGGAGACAGAGGCATGCATCTCGCTTGAGAACCTGGTCTTCCTCGTTGACGTAACCAAAACTACCTTTCATTAGCATCGGGCCATCTACCTGCGTGCTAAACTGAAACTTGCGTGATTGTGTCCGGGTGCTTGTTGTTTTTGACGAACCGCTGATCGAGTTTGAAGGTCCACAGTTGCTGGCCGTCTGGGCGTCGGAGAAGCACAACCTGAACATCCTGTAACAATAGTCAGAACACGCACGCTGACGAGCAGTGTTGTCTTACCTTCCATCTGAGGCCTTTGGTCTCATTCTTGTCGTTCGGAAAGAATGCCCCGATCCGTGCTCCGGTACTTGCGAACAGCTGTATGATGAATGTGAACTGTATACGAGACCTCTCGTCGAATATGTTGACATGGTCGTTGGTCCAGACAGTGGAAAGCAGGTGGTAGACATCCTTATCAGTACAATTGTACTTGATCATTTTGCCAACCTGAACCACGCCTTCCTGAACGAGCAAGCTTCTGACCCACTGTGAACCGTCAGCAAAAGCCGATCGAGGATTGCAAGCATGGACTCGTACATTGTAGACCTCACTGCGATCCTCCTCAGACACAATGTTGCCCGTATACCGTTGAAAGCCAGCAAAGAAGGCTTCAGCGAAGGTATTGAGAGAATCTGTGGTCATCTTATCCGTGATCCTGCCCTTTGCAATACTTGCCTTGTACCGTAGAAAGTCTTTGAGTTCCGCAAGACTGAGGTTCTCACAGCCGTGGTACAAGTATCTGGCCGCAAGGTCATTCTCAGTCACTGCATCGCCCGGACAAGAATCCTGACCCAGGCGCCACCTGCAACTGTGTTAACCAAGTTCGGACTCGGGTCAAAGCTCTTGCAATTGGTAGCATTCAAGACTCGCCTCTTGCAGCGCGCGTGTGTTGCCCTTGTAGATCGTCTTGTACAGTCCCCTTGTCGCATCCTTCTCCGCGTGAGCACCGGCAGTGTATCCGTTCAACTGGGACTGGCGTAGGAGTTCTGCAGCTCTTTGGAGCAGGCCGACTTGCGTAGTGTTCTTGGGCATTCTGCTCGATGATTTTGTGGTGCTCGCATGTTGTGAAAATGGGCATAGTTATACCGTAACCTGCTCGCTCGACCATGCGGTTGCCGACACATGCGCGTGCGTTCATTGGACATGTTCAAGGCTGACACAGTGTGATACATGTGTGATTCAAGTCGTCGTAAGTCTATGGTGGCAGCGATGTGCATGATGGAGGGGTGCTATATTGACAGCTATCCTGGTGAAGGGGGGCTGAAAGTGCGTATGTTCACGAGTCAGGTGAGCCAATGAAACGCTGCTGGTGAGCTCCAGCGCGAGCTTGGTGAGCCACGGGCGAGCCGGGTTAATTCTACTCTGCTATTGACCTGCCATCACGTGCTTATCTAGGTGAGTCGAGCAGAGATAGATCGAGCCTGCAAAAGGGCCAAACAGGCTAGTGATATACGAGTCCCTTCATCAGCAGCATTGGCCTTGACGAGCAGCTCGTCGAGAATCGGCAGCGCGGCTCATGTAAACATTCGGTCTAGAACCACTAACTACATAGGCTTGGAACAAGCACATCAGACGATGTCAACGCTCCTTCCTCCTCTGAGCCTCAACAGTAACATCACCATCAGCCAATTGCTCAAACCCAAACGCCTTCCATTCAACTCGTCCCTTCTTCCCAACGGCGCTCTCAAGCTGCTTCGGATCTATCCTCAGATCATACTCCATCAATATCTTCACCAACACAACCTTGATCTCAGCTGCCACAAAGAAGCGACCAGGACATATAAAGCGACCCATTCCGAACGCGTAATGTTTATCATTGCTAGATACTAAGCTCATCTTCTCATCAATTCTCATGTAGCGGTAAGGATTCCACTTGTCCGCTTCCGCACCCCATTGATCCTCGGACCACATGGGCGAGCTTGGTAATGCAACCTGGGTGCCTCTAGGAATGACCTGACCACTCGGTAATTTGACATCCTTAATTGCGACACGTTCGAGATTATTGAGTGTCTGCGGCTTGAGTCTCTGCGTCTCCTTGATGCACGCGTCAAGGAAAGTAAGCTTTGCCACGGACGAAGGCACAAGCTTGCCATTTGAATCTCCCAAAACGCTCTCAATCTCACCTCTGAGGTCATCTATCACTTTCGGCTGCTGAGTCGAGGCAAGTGCGAGGTCGAGCACAGTCTGCTGTAGAAGCTGCGAACTTGTATGAATTGCGCCTGCTGCGAGCGCGAGCTGGATCACTGCTGCATCAGGTGATTTATGGTCTTTGGTCCATGCTAACACACTGTTCTGGTCGTTGTCTCGAAGCTCGTAAGAGGCTAGCTTCCGGCGGGCTTGTGCCAGTTGCGCTCGTGAGGCTCTGCAGTCAGGTAGGAACCAATGCACGATGAATCGAAGATAGGGTGGCCATGATCGTAGGGCCCGAGCGGCATCGAACAGGCTCCTGGTGTGGGAAGTGATCAGCGTCTGCCATTCCGCATCGTGTGCTAGTGTTGGTCCTGAGAAGACAGCTGATGCGACGGATGCTGTCATGTTGAAACAAAGAGTGCCCCACGAGATTTCATGGAACGTGGTGTCACCACCTATTTTGTCCTTCAGAATCCTGTCCGTTTGGCTTTCAAATGTATCAAGCATGGGCTGCGTGATCTGAGACATCCGCTTCTTAACAAGGTCGATGACAAAATGGTTGGGGTCGTTAAATGCTCCAATTGCCTCGAAGCCCGGATAGTCGCCGAAGAAATCCTGTGCGACTGCGGCTTGGTGATCGAGGTCTGGGTGCTTGCGAAGCCAGTCGATCCAGGTGTATGGAAGGAAGACCCTATCACTGAGTGCAGTTATGATTCTAAAGGGCTGGTCGGGGTAATTCTTGGTGCCCTCCTCTAGAAGACCTTGCGCATTGGAGATGAATCGATGCTTCGCTCTGGCGCGGTTGATGTCGTTCGGGTACTCGTTGATGATCGGAATGTTGCTTTTCGACCGTCTTGTCCAAGCTCTAGTCCACACGATGCTGACAGTTAGGAGTGCCAAGACTGTCAAGATCTCGCTATCTTTGACACCAGCCAAGCCGCTTCCAATGAGTTTGTTTATCATTTCCCCGTTCCTGGTATTTACCTTGCTTATTGTTCAAGGATTCACAATGCCAATTGTTCAAGACAAGAGTTGCTCGAAGTCTACATATATTCCATAGCCCAAAGCATTGTCCGGCTAAACGGCCTAAAGTTCGGGCAGATCATTTTCCTAAAAAGGCATGCTGGACTGAGGGCCGATACAAGCTAGGGCTAGCGTTGCGCATGGCTTCCCACTAAACGAGGACTTTTGCGCAATCAACGAGCAGCTTGATTCGCCACCATAGAAGCAAACGCGGCAGTAACAGTTGGTAGTAATCTTAGTAAGGGGTGGAAACACCAAACTTGGTTGCTGGGGGTGTGCGCTACCTGGTCTTCACAAACTTTGTGTTGAGACAAGCGTACTCATAAGGAAGCGCCACTTCCGTCGTAGGCAATTGCACTTTTTAACACTTCGATATTGGAACACTTCTGAAAGCAGTGCTCCCAGTAGGTCAGATCGCATCTTGTGAAGAATACAGGCAGTGTTAGCCTAGAGTAGAGTGGAAGGGTAAGCAAGTGGTAGAAGCAGCGGGACGAGGGTGAGTTGGTGGATGAGCGCGATGCAGATTTTATTTTCCTTGTACTGGCATGTCACGTTTCAGGATCTGGCCAGGCACCAGCTATCCCTTCGGTTCATCTTTCATTTCCCTTTTCACGAGCTACAGAAGTGCATTACGACGCAAGGTGTTGTTTCTCGATCAGAGAGCGTCGAAGGTGACGATTCTTGCCTATAATGTCTCAAGGAAGGATAAAATGCTTGACGCTTCAAGAATAGCAGAATACTATGCCCGCCTCGCGGCTACTCTTCTACGGGTTTGACTACCTCTGCAACGACAGTCGTAGAACAACCATCCTAGAGCATTGTAAACCAATGCGAGCGACCACATCACCAAGCCTTGTCGTATCGAGCGCTCGAAACATGGTCATCGGTACACGTGTATCTGATCCGCGCGCAGATTAGTGTCTTTGATTGCCCTTGCTTGAGGTCGTACTCCCCTACCTCGAAAGCGTGAGCAGTCTGATGCGACTCGCCTTACTGCACAGTGGTTTCGGATTCGGATACGGATGAATCTTGTGATGTGAGGACGATCTCGCTGCTGACCTACACTACACAGCCAAGCGCAAGTCACGTGGGCTCGGACACGAATGAGAAATCTCCATCGCGTGATGTAATCCTGGATGGCCGACGCTTACTTCTATGTGTCAATAAACTGTTTATTTGAGCTTAAGAGAGTAAGACATTCCTCTCGCTAGGCCCCACCATAAAAGTCGCTATAATGTTTTCGTTCTGCTCTACGCAGTTCCCGGGCTTTAGTCCGTCACAAATATGGCTAGAGTCACCTGTAGTACCATTTTTAAGACGATAACGAGAAGACAAGAGTAAGGCAAACGTTATAAACGTCTTGAGCGTTTCGGGTACCTTACTATAGCGAAGCGCACCGAGGGATAAACCCTGTATTAAGCCTTTCTTAAGGGACTTTACGAAACTACTCTACTGCTTTACTATACGTTCACGCGTGTCACGACTTATCATGCGGCCAGGTCTACGGCCACACACAGGACTAGGCCACGTCATAAGTGACCTGAACCAAAATCAGCCAGGACTGAACCAAAACAGGACTAGACTGAAACATAACGACCAAGGGCCAAGCCGGGACGGGATTGGTCTAGACCAAAGCATACGACAAGGAAAGTTTAGCGAGACTAAACTATAAAGGTCGCCATACTCAGTAGGATCAGTCTAATTAGTGGTGCTTAGCACTAAGTATACTAATTAAGGTGAGTAACACTGAGCAAGTTATTACGACTTATAAGTATATAGATTCTAGCACACTCCCTAGCTACTTAGATAGATTCTCTGCAATTAATCTCCCTCACCAATTCCACTGGTACCTTCCAAGTACCTTCCCCGTCGTATTCACACTTCTTGTTACTAACCAGCCAACATACCACCCCACTACCTGTGATCAGCCCTACTCACCCTAGGCCTGGGAACTTGCGTGATACTACGGAGTAACTTTTTATAAGCAGAGATACAGCAGAGATACAGCAGAGATACAATAGGTAAGCGCTATTGTGACGCTGCTAGATAGCACCGAGAAAGGCATTAATAATCCTATAAGAGAGTATACCCCACGACATTAGTATAGAGGCCACGAGGTCGGCCGCAGTAATAGTGAAATACAATATCTCTGCACCCTATGTCTATAGCTCTAAGCGCGGTAATGGTAAACCTTAGGCCTCATTAACCACCTATATAGACATCCCTTTAACCCTGACTGGTGTCCACAATTCTATACGGGTGTATAGCGTAGGATAACGATATCCTGATCTTATTTTACCGAGACGAGCGCCGTACCACGAAGAATAAAGGTATCTAAGATCCACGGCCTACCTGCCAGCCTCCGCTCTATAAGGAAGTGGCATTACTTCCTCGACGACGATATTACGAATGCTTTAATAACTCTATAGGGGAAGTATATCGTGAGAACATCTACTATTTCCCAGCGAAGAAGCACAAACCAGGAGTGCAGCTTTCCTTACGCCTAAGCATTCCAAATGTACTCGCGCTGCTCGTGCTCGGCCACAACGAGAGGCGTAAACCGGTATGCAGGCCCCGATTCGGGTGGTGATTTTGGTGTGAGGCCACCTCGAGAACGAGAGGAAGTCCCCCATCCACAAACCAGTGGAGCATGCCACCAATTCAAATGCCACCTAGCTGCTCGCAGCCTAGACTTCTGGTGGTGGTCTCGAGTGTCAACTCGTTCTTGTGAGGCACGCTTGTTCGCAAAGGAAACGGCGGAGCACATCGGGTGGTAAAGCGGCATACAGCCTCGTGAACCAGTGGCAGATTGGGCGTCCATCCTCTGCATCAACAACATCCCGTGGACGAGCGGGTCGAAAGAACGACGATGAAGGTGGATATTGCATGCATGGACCGCGCTGGTGTGTTTCATCCTTGCTGCGACCATTGTGGCGGCCGTGGTGCTGACACCGTGGGCACGACCACCAACTGTCGAGGCCATTCCACGACGATCGAGATACCCGCATTGGTTTCATCTCTCGACCTTCCTTTCTATCCCAGCGCCTCTGGAACCCGACGCCCTCACGCTTCGGAAGAATCTAGCCGCTGGCCTCGGTCGTTGCCCTACTGCTGCTCTGAGGACGTCCCCTCCATCCGCTTCCTGCAGCCTTCTCGAGCCCGTTCTCACACTCAGCCACTCAACCACTCAGCCTGCCGGCCACTCCGCCGCTGTCCCTGCCCTTGTGTCTTCTCAGACCGTCCTACAAATGTGTCTGACTTGAGCAGAGCATGTGTGTATCGGAGGACTCTGCAATCTCTACCGGCGCTGATAATGCGGCGGAGAGTCGTCAGCGACACCCAAAGTGGGAAGCCACCGGTGCAGTAGGGCTGCGGTTTGGACCGTGGTCGCAACCCACCACCAGTACAGAGACCCCAGGTGGAGATACTTCAGATACTGCGCCCTCTTCTTGTGCACCGGCATTTATCACATGCATATTTGCGTCGACAAGCGATGTAGCCAAAATTGTAGGTTGGCACTGAATTGGATGACATCGTGCATCGTGCATGGCGGCACTTATGGTTTTTTCTGTCCAGTCCGGATGTTCTGACGCTGTAGGAACCAACAAGGCTACCGATCATCTGTTGCTTCGCTTCTGTGACACTGGGCTTGCGATAGACGGAGTTGGTGGTTCAAGTATTTTGAGGTAGCCACTGGCACTGCTGGTATCTCACTCTGCACAATCATCATGTGACTTGGCTTACCAGGAAAGCGGTAAATCACGTGCTTTTCATCTTTGGGTCGGTTCAGAGTCAACGATCTTGTCTACTGGTGATGACGACTGTGGCAGCAGCGGCAGTGACGACACGCGAAACAGATTCGCCTCGTCGCAACTTCAGTTGTAGGCACCAGCGCTAGTATGATGGCGCAGTAAGAAGCTATCGTGCCGGCACGAGGGTGGAGGACTTAGTATGGAACAAATACTGCATACGCGTGAAGTCAGTTGGATTACTTGCTTCTACTATGATTCGATCAACACCTAGTGCCCTGCACTTTTACCCTTTGATTCCAGCTTTGACGTCGTTGTGAATCTCCGACGTGGGTTCTACTGACACCAATTCTTCGAGAACAGACACCTCGCGAGGAGAGGTGATCTCTGCCAATGCGACCAGTGGGATGAGATCAGGTTGCACCCGAAGAACAACCGTGCATCGCTCACGGGAAGTACTTCTGCTATCCTCACGAAATCGTGGCACGTCTAATCGTAGTGTCCTGCAGTATTCGGGACAACTCTGCCGTCTCGTGACAAGAAGTCGCTTCCACGAGACAACATGGACGCGTGGATGGTGTTGCCCCCATTGACAGCGGTGGGTATCCTGGCGGGATGGTTAGACACACTGTGGTCAAAGCACTCGTTATCGTGTTCGAGGTTTTATGGAGGGTGCAAAGGCACGTCAAACTGCCCCGGTTCGTGGTGGGAAACATCCCACGTGGTATCGAGTTTCGATACATTCGACCGATCTCAGCTGTTGACCTACCTCGACTCTCGACCATAAGTTTCTGTGCGTGGCTGATTACTCACTGAACCAGCTTGCTGTCATACCTCGGACTTTCATGTCCTACACGACTACGGTTCGCTGGAGGCAATTGTCAGAAATAACAGAACGACGGCGAATCCTGATAGTAGAGCAAGCCACCAACTCAAACGCCACCTGGCTGTCCGAAACCTCGAATTCTGGTGGTCTTCGGTCTTCTTATCGAGTGTCGACTCGGTTTTGTGAGGCACACCAGTTCGCAATGGAACGACGGGGATTGCAGACCGGGTTGTGAAGCGGTATATGGCCTCGTGGACCAGTGGTAGACTGAGTGTCCATCCTCTCTGTGAACCTCTTGTTGCAGTGGCAGCAGTACCTGTGACATTGTGGCCCGTTTCACGTTCCGCACTAGGCGCTCGCGGGAGGCTCTACCATCGTCATTGGTATGTGTCTAGCTTGGGCATGGGGTTCGATAATCATGAAGGCTGCTCTTGCGACAAGACCGGCAGCAGACCCGGCGGCGCGATATGCACAATTGCAGCAGGCGGCCACGCAGAACACAACCAATGCCCAACAGGCTTCCGGTCAATCCGCTTTTACACAGGTGGCTATATTCAATGGGTTCATGCTTGATGCTCGCGTATCCATCACTTGTTTCTGTATGATGGGGATATTCATTTATTTCATGGTAAGTATTCCTTTCCGAAAATCCATTGGAAATGTTAAGTATCAGTAGGCACGCCTGCGAGTCAAAGCACCTAAAATGGCGCTGTTGTCGATCTTCGCTATCGTCATCTCAGATGTATACATCACCTCCGCACCTTTGATCCCTCAATTCGTGGGCACACTCCCACAGTCACTTCTAATACCTACTGGTGTGGCAATCGGAGCAGGAGTCGCCTGCAACATTCTGTTCTTCCCACGGTCCACATCACATCTGGCACTTGACGGCATGCAGGATCTTCTTTTGCTCATGAGATCATTCCTCGAGGCGTGTCAGCTGAATTTCCAGTATCCGTACCTGCGCATGGATTTGGACCGTCTACATCAGACCAAGGCACAAATCCTCGAGATATATGGCGCGCTCGAAGGAAACGTGGGCTTTCTCAAGCTGGACGCTTCCATGGGTAGATGGAGTGCGGATGATATCACGGCGCTGCAGGCCCCTCTACGGCAAGTGCTGGTAGCATGTGCAGCATTGCTTCATGTCCAGATGGCACACCACGAACCTCAGTCAGAAAATGAAAGGCTGGAGACGCTGGCGAAAACTACTAGTGACAGTATTTCCAAGGAGACTAGATCCAACTTTCGACACCCTCAAGACACACAGGTTTTCGATTTCCGACAGCGTTTTGTGCACCCAGACACCGACCATCTTATGGAAATGAGTCTACTGGCACTTTCTTCTTCTGGAGAAGACCTTATCAATACATAACTGGACAGTTTTACTGCCATCAAAGACGCCTTACGACTCTGCAACACCAGAAGATGGTTTAATCGGCCTTCAACGCAAGCACGCGAAGATCAGCTGAAAATTTATGTGGACACTCTGGCGCGCCTCCGCCGGCACAACAGAGTGTTTGCAGCTCGAACAGCAGAATCTCTGTGTAAGTTGCATGCTAACTCCTTCGATCATCAGGGCCATACTCAACATCAAACATCGCAAGGCTTGCCACCATCAGCAGCAGGCCTAGTCCTGACGCTGGTGCTCGAGGAGAAATTGCCTAACTTTGCAAAAGCTCTAGAAGCCCTACTGTCACGAATTGTCAAGCTCGAAGAGCTGCGTACAGTGACTCGACTATGGTTTCCTGGTAGTAGCCTGCATAAATTACCGGCCTGGGCGACCAACGACGAACCACTATCTCGAGGCAACATCTCAACATCTACAAATGCCGCAAGCAATGTAACTACGAACGAAAAGCGAGGCCTGAAGAGTCGGAGAAAGCACAAGAAAACGGATGAAAGCAAAGCGGAACCAAAAGTGACGACCGCCGCTTCACAACTAGCATCCATACAAGCACACGAGGGCCGCAAAAGAAACAAAGGTGGACTAGCGCTCGCCGGGCTCTCTGAGAGGGTCCGCAGCATCGAAGGATTGTATGCTTTGCGCATAGTCATTCTTACCATTGCACTCGGAGTTCCCGCTGTCATCCCATCATCAGCAGGCTTTTTCTATCGCGAGAAAGGCCTCTGGGCGCTGATCATGGCCCAGACCGGCACTGCCCCATACACCTCGGACTTTGTTGTTGGGTTAATCCTTAGATGCGGTGCCACCGTGCTTGGTGGCGTGATTGGTATGGTAGCCTGGTATGTTGGTGCTGGGGATGGGCCCGGCAATCCTTACGGCATTGCGGCGATCATGGCACCCATCCTTGTCGTTCTGATGTGGCTTCGCCTCCACTTACCGCCTGTGGCCACACAGGCTGTTCTGATCGGAACAGCAACTTGCTATCTTGTGGTCAGCTACTCCTGGGTCGACACGCACAGCCCGAGTTATGGCGACCCAGGTGTCGGCTATACTGTCTTCTGGCGACGGACGCTACTGGTCCTCGTCGGTTTCACTGCATCAGCAATCCTAACACTCTTCCCTACGCCACCATCCGCAAATCGCCAACATCGTTTACTCCTCGCCGAGGGTCTTGCAACATCCAAGAACCAGTACAGTCTCCTCACAGCTAATTGTAGGACACCGCTACCAGACCTGAGAAAAGTCGTGGAGAGAGTCGCGATTGATAATGCCAAGATGCTCCAGGAAGCTGAACCAAGCATCAAAATGAGTCGATTCGCATACTCGTCGTCAAGCTTTGACGCGAAATCTTTGGCCCTCATATGCCGACTCTGCCAAACTCTCGATCACTCAATCACACAGCTTCTCATATATGCACCTATGCTGCCAGAAGACCTGACAGCTCGCTTTATCAGTGCGACCAGCATTTTGAATGAAAAGCTTGTCGCGGATGTGATGGCGGCGCTCAGCCTGATGCAGCTAACACTCGAGACTAGGGCTCCTCTTCCGGCAACCATGCCTTTCCCACTACACTTACGCTCCTTGGAGTCTGTACAGGCTCGATACGCAGGTGACATGGATGCTGCTGTGAGCCTCAACAGGGATTTGCTCGCTCAGGAAGGCGCGCGAAAATATTGCTCCGCCATGACTGCTTGGGTCCAGTTCTTGCGCACGATTGATGAGTTGGTCATGGTGGCGAAGGCTGCTGTAGGAGAGACTGGCCTTTATACTCATAGTCAAGTTGAGAATATGGCAGTGTGACCTGACCAATGAGGGAAAGTTACGGCCACAAGATTACTAGCACAAGATTACTAGCACAAGATTAACAGCGCATTTGCGGATGTTGCAAAGCTCAGGGAGTTCAAATGCGTGCAAATTCCTAAGTGATCGATGCGATCTCGCTCGATGACAGTCAAGCGAAGAACATTCATTTACTCCGTGTGCCTTGACGATACGTGTAACGTAAGGATTTTCGACCATGTGATTCGTAGATGAGGTACAGTCGTGTCACGTGAACGTTGTCTCTCTCTAGGAACTAGTCCAGCATACTGATCAGCTCCTGACTATGGCTGACGTACTCACGTGAGTTATCGGCTGGCTCGGATACTTGAAAGTTAGTTGTCAACATTTAAACAACAAAATATAAACTTACTCGACGAGCACTTTCTCCTCGGCCGAGCTGAGAAATACTCTGGGAGACAGTCGGGTACACTGCAATGACAGCTACTGCATGATCTGATGGTCAGGAGAGCTAGCTGGAGATTCAGCTCTTCCGCTAGATTCCACCAATTTTGATAATGTGGTCGTCTGCGAGAAAGGCTCAGAGGCGACAAGCCACTGTTCTTCTACAAATCGTGCTATGGGAGTAAGCTACAGACCCTGTGACGGGTGCCTGTTCGTAGTATCTTATGATGTGAATAGTATATTTGTACTCAGGCTGCGTAACATGTAGTGTAATTGAAACTCGTGTGCATGATAAAATTAAAGCAGTCAAGCACTGATGTTGACTTCCACACAAGTCATCTCGTTACTATTAGGTCTCATATACTAGTAGGTCCCATATAGCATATGTCTGATGGATCCTTGCTTGAAATTTAGTCTCAGCGGACGAATTTCCCAGAGGAATCGACACAGTTTACAGGAACCTCCGGAACCAGTCTACAGCCTGATTTGTAGACTCTTGAACAGCCTTCTTTACTTCTTCGTCCTGCAAATCGCCCCTCACAGCAAAACCGTGAGCTTGACCTTCGTATATGCGGAGCTCGTACTCTATTCGCTCCGGATCCTCAGCTTGCAGCTTATTCAGAGTAGCCACTGCCTCATCGACAGCCTTTCGAGACAATGCCAAATCGTTATTTGGGTATGCAATGCTACAAGGAACTGCATGAGTCGCCACGGCGTCAACAAGCATACTCGATCCCGAAAGAGCAGAAGGATGAGCTGTAAATTGCGCGTCCACTAGGCGGCCACTATCTGGATCGGTTGTATTCGTCTGGGTGCAGAGATTGACGGCATGGTAGCCACCCCAACAGAACCCCGCGACGCCAAGTTTCCCATCGGACCCGGCCATATCAGACTTTATCTTGCGCACAAATTCCACAACATCAGGGAATACAGAGGCGGGTTTGTTGTTCAGGAGGAACGGTACCATTGCACCCACGGTCAGAAATACGTTGTAGGCTCGCCTCAATTGCCCTCCAATGTCAGTCATACCGACGGTTCCCATCGCGACGTCCATTGCAGCCAACGTTGCCGGCGCGGCTGGCTTAGTCGGAAATGGAGGCGCGTAAACCCGTATACCGGTGCCTTTAGCATACTCGTCGGCCAGCAATTTGTTGTTGACAAGTGGCAGGCCGATGGCATCGCACATGTAGACTATGCGACTGTCGCTCTTGAGTATTTCAGAGAGCGGCGGTGTTACATAGCATTCAAGTCCATGGACCATGGTCATTTCGCCCTTAGGCTCGCCATGGGTATGTTGAGACCCTGTGAAGCAAGCGGGACAAGACATGGCTAATGTTCGTCATATTCAGGGTACATCAGGGTTGCTAAATCTGGGCGTACACCATTTCTTCTATCTACTTATTGTGAGCCGCGCGTCATCAATGATCTACACGATTTCGCCTTTTGGTCACGTGAAGATGTCGGCCTCTCGGCCGATAGCACTCAGCATTCCTTTAACGACCGCGCCGTGCCAAATATGTATGGCATTGGGCTCCCACAATTTATCAGTGTAATAGCACCTTCATCGACATGAGCCGCTAGGCCAAACAAATATGCGAGGCCACACGAACCGACATCAAGCACAGAGGAGTGCAATCAGACATCCAGAGTTCTACTGACGCTCCGTTGCATCACTTCGAAATAACCCAATTTCACGGTTAGGACGCATGATATCTGACAAGAGCAGGTTTGACAGTCAGTGAGCTACTCCATACAAGTACTGTACATCAGCTCGCGATCCGACTTTCTATTCCAGCCCAATCCACTAAGTGGCCGAGACAAGCACTAATCTGCTGTCTACTGTAGACCGCGACAAGGAACGAGCCGATCCGAGACAGTGAGGTCAAATTCCATACACTCTGCAATCAATCTTCAATCCGAAGAGTTCCTACTGTATGGTGTGGCAGCGTGAACGAGCACCTCAAAACTTCGTCTACAGTATCATTTTATTTTGTCCGCATTCTATGCCATGAATCATCTCATCAGTTTTTATAGTAATGCCCATTTATCTAAACTTTTTGCTGCTCGTCAATCTGCGCGCTTGTCTTACGCTCCATAGGCCTCAGTGATCAGAGCTTTGACAGTCTTGGGCTTTATTTCAGGGAAGTCCTGGTTCAAGGTGTGACTAGGTTTCAGATCGAAGACTCCATTCTCGAACATGTTGCCAAAAGCCGCAAACATTCCTTGAAGCATCTGTTTGGGAAAGTATGGGTAGAAAGGAGGGTGCGATGGTAGTTCCGTGATCTGACCAGTCTTCAACTTCTCAATCGGATCGTGCTCAATGGTGAACTTGGTCTTCTTAACCTCCTCTCCAAGTTTGACGAATTCGTTCAATGTTACTTTATCGCCAATAATGTATGACTCTTTCTCCCATTTATCCTTGGTCAGTAGGGCAGCCGTAAAGTGGCCAACATCAAAGGTGTGCGTGAAGACAACTGGCACGTCTCCGGAGCCGGGGATCGCTGCGAAGTTGTTGGCCAAATCAACAACAAGCGCCATAGGGGGCATGTACGTCTTCACTTTGGGTGCACCATAGTAATCGAGGAAATATCCATTGTACACAGCCGTCCAATCGAGCGAGGTAGCTTGCAACGCACTGAGAAAACTCAGCTTGGTGGCAGCAGGAGGGAAGTACGAAGCAATCCTGGAAGTCATTAGTCTCAGTCTATGAAGAAGTTCAGAGAACACATCGTGTTGGGCTCACTCTTCAGTGTAACGGATGCCCCAAATACTTGGGATATATCTCTTGGTCACCGATGACTTGTCCGCTCCCTTGAGCAGATTGAATTCTTGCTCAGGCGGAGACTGGCTACTCAAAGCCGACACGACAACATGGACGTTGTTTTTTTCGAGGACAGCCGCAATAGCATCAGGGCTGCTATAGTCCGTTTCGACAATTCGAGCACCTATCTGCTTTGATTTTTCTTCATCGGCCTATCGAGGTTCGAAGTTAGCTATCAATCCTCAAAGTGTATCTTTTGTTTACTTGCCTTGCGTGCGAGAACGAGGACTTCGAAGTTGCCAGCGGCCTTGATGCCATCGACAATAGCACGACCGAGCTTGCCGCTTCCTCCTGCAACTGCAACAATGGCCATTTCAGAACAAGTATCCGAAATGTTGTATCTTTACAATTAAACAGTTGTGTTCTTGAATCAGAAGTAATTGAGGGATAATAAGTAATCTTTCACCAATCTGTGTCTACTTACGCACATATAACAGTGAGCGGATACAAAATCGTTCCGATGCGGGGACTCGTAACGGATTCAAATGGATCCGAGGGTCCTCCAGATTTGTGAGGACTAATTGAAGTCTGCATGTTTGGAGCGTGTGAGGGAAATGGCGATCAAGTCGGGCTACCAATTTCCGTCAGCCCGATGTACGGTCTGAGTCTACTCTTTTAGTAAGCTTATGTAAACGGAGCTTTCCGTTGTTGGGGAAAGATGGATAGCCTTCACAATAAGAAGCTAGGTCCTGCTGATTGCTGGGAGCAAAGATTTTCTCAGGAGATACCTACCAATAAAACCACTGTGGCACGGCAACGCCAGGAGCTGACCCAACCTGAGGCCAAACGGCTCTGGCAAGATCGGGACTACTCGTGGTAGTTTGTATGATCTACGCCAAGCTATTTCACGAGTCCGACCTGCAGTTCACCGTACCTAGATATGTCTGCAATCCATACAAGAGTAAATGAGGACGCTTCACGGAGAAGGGGTAACTCGTACGGATAAAGAGATGTCCTCGTCCATGAGTGAGTTGCACAATAGGGCACTGCCCAAGTATCCCATAGAAGACACTACCGTAGATTGCAGAACGCTCTCGACGTAAAAATATTGATTTTAAGCCACGAGGGGTGCACGTTCCATGATGTAAGTTAAAAACTGTGCCTCCTAGCTTTGCACATGTTCGTCGACTGCACTTTCGTTACAGTGTTGAATCACATCGAAATGCCAAAGACCAACCGCACTCCTCCTATTCGCCTCAAAACATCAGAATTGTACAACAGTAAATCAAAAAGCTGTAAGCGTCACTCCTCGTTGTTCAGCAATGTTCTTGGTCGTTTTCCATAGCTTCTCCGCTTTGTCCTTTGGGAATGCCGGCTCAGTGATCTTTGTCTTTTTCGGATCCCACATGATACCAAACCTATCAGCTTGTGGAATTGTAGTTGCAGTCATGATGTTCACAACATTCCTTGCTGAAATGTCAGGCGTTGTGCCGAAGTAACCCATTACTCTCATCAAAAATGGCATTTTTGGATCCGCCATAGCTTTTGTTTTGGTGGACCCAACACAAACAGCAGTAATGGAGATGGGTCGGTTCCCCCACTTCTGACGAGCCTCTTGAATAAACATAAAGCCTAAGTTGTGCGTTCCAAGAATAGCTTTCCAGAAGCTAAACTTTGATTTCTCGAATTGTAAGTCATCAAGATCCGGCATCATAGAAGCAGGAACAGCTCCTGCAATATGCACGATTCTTCCATCTCTGGACGCCGCGAGATTATCTAAAAGTAGCGCGTCGATTATAACTCGTGCCTCGTACTGTAACGCAAATGCGAATTCCAGTCCATCAGATGTGATTTCCTTTCCACTGAAAGCACTCATAGCAGAGTGCACTATACCGTCCAGTATGCCACTCCATTGCTGGACTTTGGCGGCGGTGTCGCTTGCTCCCTTCGCAGTGGCCAGATCGCCCTGAATAAAGATAGCTGAAGCTGCGCCCTTGCTCTGAAGGGTTTGAACCGTAGCATCACCTGCTTCCTTACTGCGACCAACAACGGCAATGTTTGCGCCCCGTCCAGCCAATACTTCTGCGGCAGCCTGTCCGATACCAGCTGTTCCTCCAAAGAAGGCGAAATGCTTTCCAGCGAGATCACGTTTACCATCAAGTGCCATGTCTGTGATGGATTCAACTTTGCTGTTTGTATGTGAAAGCGACCGAGGAACAATCTTCTATTAGCGATAAGTGAGAGTGGTGTTGAACGCAAAGAATAGATGCGAGAACGGACCTTTTTATGTACGATCGGTACTTAGTGTGCTGCTATGCGACTTGCATGGCTGTGGCTCAATGCGCCTTTTGGGGAAAAGCGGTCAGCCACTTCGAATGTTGGCAAATGAACTTTGGTCAATCACAGACATACGTGTCAATCCGGCTTCTGTGATGGTGGCGGTGCGAATCGTAGTCCACTTTAATCGACATGTATCAATAATCATGCACGTTGAACAACCTATTCTGGAACTAGGTGGAATTTTCTGACTGAAAGTGCTGACTAAAGTTAGCGTAGGCGAGTCATCTGGGTGGATCGACGGATGCAAACTATATCCGTGCACGTCTTGGCGCATGAGAGGGGAGACGTTGGAGAATGCAAATGTCATCGCACGGGCCAAATTCTTCTCGAAGAGGTTAGTACCACTCGTCGACTACAACAGGCCTTGAGGATCTTATCTAGTTCTAAATAGCAAGCACGATTTACGCGTCAAGCCACAAGTACGCCGCGAGATGATCATACATCTTGTTGTCTATGAAATTAGCTCAAGACCGTCTCCGGAGTCATGAGATGACTGCCGATGGTCCTGAGCAATCGAGCTCTCAGGACACGAGCACCAAACGGACCTTCAATGTGAGCAGAGGTATGGTGATGTCCATGAAGCTTCACTGACCGTGCGTCGCCAGGCCTGCCTTCGGTGCAGGCATCGAAGGGCCCGATGCGACGGTGCAGTGCCAAGTTGTCACAATTGTCAACAACGAAACCAAGCATGTCAATACACTCGACGTAAGTCTAGGGGAGCCGGCCGAAGGTAAGCGTTGTATTTGGAGGTTTCAGCTAAGGTTCGCTGCTGAATCTATTACTTCACAAGCAAACAGCATATTGAGCTGCTTGAAGAACGGCTGAAAAGTGTTGAATCAGTCCTACGAGAAAATAGTGCCCACAACGCTCATGAGGAAGCTGTGGGAGATGACGCCGGCGTGAGCTCTACTTACGTAGCACTTAGTGCTAGTCGTTTCACTGAAGTTGTGTGACTAATCGGAGGCAGCCGCAGGAGTTCAACGTCTGTGACTCAGTCGTGGTCACAAAACCTCATGACGAGCATCAGCGCACATACATAGAAGCTCAAAGACCCAGCTCGGTCTCCAATCCGTATTACGCAGATATCGAAAACCACAACGGGTATGGTCCGCATGCTCCCCGAGCTTGGATAGGAACCATGTTCCCTAACCAAGCCTTGTTCTCAGTTCTCAGGGCTCAGCAAGACCAAAGATGCTTCCCACAAGCAGTCTTCAGTCCGCTCCCTCCAGAGGTCTTCGCCAGGCAGTTTGTCGAAAATGCGCTCGATGAGATTGGCAAGTTTTGGCCACTATTGGATACTACATCAATGCTTGAGATGATGGACGAACAATATGCCGCTGGATTGGACAACTGTCACCAGAACCAAGCTCGTTGGGCTTTGGTAAACGCTCTTCTCGCGATGAGCGTGCAGTGGAAGGCTGCGAGCAGCGCCACCAATGGTCTTTTCCCAATGTCGTGGACCTACTTCAAAAATGCCTTTTCCGTTTTCCCACAACTCGTCATCCAGGGGAGGGACCTGGTTGCATGCCAAGCGGTCCTTATCATGGCTATGTTCATGCAAGGGACTGGAGATGCACGAGCTACTTCTAGCTTGATCGCCACAGCTGCTCATCTGGCCCAGATAATCGGCTTGCACAATCGTGATTCATATCCTAACATGAACATTGCAGAGGCTGAAAGGCACAGACGAGTGTTCTGGTCGGTCCATGTTGTCAGTAACAATGTAGCTATGAAATGTGGAGTTTCTGTGCCGTTGGACGACGATGAAATCGAAATTGAGCTTCCAAGCGAAATTCCTTCAGTTGGTGTGGGCCACATAGGCTCAACTAACCAAAATCTTTTCAGATATATGGCCCAACTCTCCATCATTCAATCGAAGATTCTTACGTTAGTACGGCGGCGCGTGAAGATGTTGGGACAGAACCCTGCTGAGTTCTTCAAGAGAATAGCACGATTAGATCATCAGCTCGAAGATTGGAAGTCTGGGCTGCCTATCGTCCTTCGACCGATGACAAACATTGTCCTGTCCGAATCCGATCTCGACTCGTCGACAGTACATCTACATCTTGCTTACTATGCAACAGCATACAAACTCCATGCATCGATAGCACACTGCGACAGTCGTGCCGACATGCGTTCAGAAATCGCGAAGTCTCTTTATTCTACACGCGATGTTTTGACCATGTCATGGTCATCGCCAACTCCGGTGAATGGCGCTCGTGCTGCGATTTTTCTGATGCAGCATGTAACCTCTCTGGCACTCCCACAGCTCTGGTAAGCGGCCTCAGGGTTTAAAGTTAATCTATGCTGATGTGACTAGGCAATTGCTTCAATACACATTACCAGCGTATCTGGTTCTTGTTGCATCAGTACTTGATTGCCCAACAAGTCCGGACGCGCAGTCGAATGTTGACGTACTTGGTCAATTTGTGTCATATTTGAAAGATCTACATTCCCAAGGATATGATCTACACAATGTCCTATTCGGATGTGTAAGAATTTTGGATTTGGTATCGCATACAACGAGTGCCTCAAGGGATATTCTACTTCCTGAGGAAGTAGGACGCGGCAGCAACAGCACTGTAGGATTGACTGAGCGATTAAGGGTAAGTTCAGATCAGAATTCGAAGTATATTGCTGAAGATGAATAGCATATTCGAGCCGGGCTAAACGAGGCTCTTGATCTCATGCATATTTCGCTGGGGCTGACAGGTAATATGCCGATCCCGAATGCCCAAGCCACAAACATGTTCTCTGGGATTCTTGAGATGTCTCCCAATCCTATGAACGAATTCGGACCCTTTGTTCCTACGGCTCTAAAACCCTCACATTATCACTTTGCGTTTAGACCCTGTTGAGGATGATGCGGAATCACGAGAAAGGAAACAAGCCGCCTTAAGAACATTCTACGTCTTTATTGATGGAGCACGTAATGATTCTGGCGGTGATTCTGACGGCGACAGAGAGAGAGAGAGAGAGAGAGAGAGGTGATGTGACGTGAACTAAACGTAAGTTTGAGAGCATAGTCGTCTAAGTGTACCCCGATAAGTTTTCAGAAGGTACAGGTATAAGCAGTGGGAGTAATACATCGCTTTCAAGATCGCTCTCATATCCAGTTTAGGTACTATCTGTCACGACCTGAGATGCGGCCGGACCAACAGGAGGAAGGTAGGCCGGGCCCCAGCAGACGACACAAGGACACCACACGCCGCCAAGGCAACCAATCAGGAAAGATCAATGTGGGCCATGTTGATACAATGCAGCATTGTTCAACATTGGGGAACATTGAATCTATGGCACAGATATACAAGTCATTTCATAGCACCGTCAGTCTGGTTACTGACTCCGTAATCAATCTCAATCACCTTACTCAACCCCCTTGAGCATTCCACCTTGCTCATCCTGCTGACTGTCCCCAAACACGTACTAACTGCTAAACCAACGCCTTGCATTCTGACCTCCTTAGGTTCTGCCCTAAGAGTGAAGGAGCATCGTGACACTATATACCTATAGCTTTACCCTCATTACCCCTTTTTACCTCTGTATTCCCCTGAGGGATAAGGGATTAATTTCCGTATTAGGTAAAGGAAGATCTATAAGAGGAGATCTAGGTGTTAGTACTTTAGGCCCAGGTCTTTATAGGCCTACTGGATAATTACTAGTTGGTACCGGTTATCTCCGGTAATCTTAGCAATAAGTATATATACCGAAATATAAAGCGTACGAGCTGAAAATAGATACAAACCGCAGCGGTCGTCTTCGCGTTAATGTTAGATATCTCCTTTGAACTTGACTCGTATGGGGACGAGAAGGCTGAGTGGATCTCTAATGGTTAGTACTGTTAGTAGTATAACAAGGAATCTGATAACTGGCATATACTGAGGCTGGACACTAGTGGTGACTAGTGGGGGTGAGTATATAACTTAGGTTGACTACGGAGAGTCTTATCAGAGAGTGGCTATCTAGAGTCGTATATATAATCGTAATGCTCTGTAATGACTGGTGGCCCTGTGCGCTCTGTGGGACAGAGCCAGCAGGGCACGCAGAGCTCACAGGGCATAGTCTAACCAGATTAGGATATGCCCGCTGTGATTGGTCTGAATGCGGTCAGTGCCGGGAAGCCTGGAATGACAGGCTGTAACAAGGCTAGATTCGTAACAGTTAATCACCCCGTTCTTCGTCTTAGGCGTCCCACCATGCTCGGCGGGAAAGGGATATCCCTAGACTGACTCGATCATCGTCTCGTAAGCAGCCGCTTTATCCGTCTTACGCACCACGCTAACCTTCTTACCGGACTCCTTATATCTTAGGTTATATACCTACGCCAGTCAGGCCAAGGCTAATCGTCGTTAGTAGCAGTTAAGGATACCTAAGGTCTCGGCTAGCTCTACGACGCCGATTAGGGTTTTAGGGTCGTCCTTACAGAGATTATAGTAGGCGTAATAGCCCTATTAAGGTAACGCGAGTAAGACATCTTTTAATACCAGGGTTCGACATACCTCAAGGGCAATTAGAGGAACAGGCTGCATCGTCCAGCTTTACCTGCCACGAACATGTCCATAAGCTGTATATCCACCGTATCGTGTTTGATACCATTGACTTGTGCTTTCATGCATAGCAGATAAGCCCATCGATGGTCCCAGCATGGAGACCACCTGTTTTCACTTGTAGAGCTTTACTGCCTCCACGAGTCTTGCTTGCAACCCACAACTCCGTGTGGTGCTTTACAAGACCTTCTCAAACATGACACGGGGATCTTGTAGGACTGTGGGTAATGATGATCTTATATTTTCACATCCGATGGTCACAGTCTATAATAGTGTTGTACGGCAAGAGAACGATAAGTCGCCGAAACATTCCCACACTAGCAGTACTAGCCGATGCCTCTCCTGAAAGTACCTGTTGTTTCAGCACCCTATATTCTCAATGAATTAGGCGATATTTATATTTCATGGTCGACGAAACCATTATCGAAACCAAGTTTTGCCTGCCTACGCTTTACTTATACCTGGTTCGAACGTCCTCCAACGTACTTTTGGCTCGTGACTCTCTGATCGTCGAAGCTCGAAGCCGTCCCGCATGTGCACACTCAGTCGTACAGGTCAAGCGGCTCGTCAGCGCTTTGGGGCAAACGCAGACCCGTGGCTTCCAGGGCGTGGTCGATGTGGAGATAGGACAGTTCTTCCTCGTCCTCTCCGGGAAAGCGTATGGGCGATGGACACAATGTTCTTGATCTAGCACCGTTAGGGTATTCAGCACATTGACGTTGTTCAGCGCACCTACCTGACGACCATTAACATTCATACAAGCAAATCGGTCCAGATAGTCTGCACCAAAGTTGAATAACCCATCTTCCCCACAAAGGCTTGTGAGAAAGCCGGTGAGGACTTCTTTTTTGGCGGCTCTGCCGAGCGGGTGGTATTGCATCTGCAAGTGCATGCGATCGAGGATAGCACCGTCAAAATGATCGACCAGATTGGTGGTCAAGATCAGAATGCCATCGAAGTGTTCCAACTTTCGGAGGAAGACTGCCACCAGTCGGTTCCGTTCCAGAGTCAGCTCAGCACGTCTCTGGAGAAAGACGTCCGCTTCGTCTATCAAGAGAATGGCATTCCACGCGCTCGCCACCCGGAAGATATTGGTGAGTTGGGGATCTAGTTCTCCCGCGTCCGAACTGAGTTCTCCAGCAGAGACCTGGATCGTCAGCCTCACTTGGCAAGAGCGGTAGCACGATCACTCACCGAGTAGAGAGGTCGTCGGTGGATTTCGGACAGAGCCTCGGCGGTGAGAGTCTTTCCCACGCCTGGTGGTCCACTACTATCGTCAGCGTGCACGGTGGCGAACCCCAAGAGTCGTGGAATCTCACTGGAGCAATATCCTTGTACCACTTCCTGCAACACTCATGCTCGAGCCTGACCATTTTCCACCCTTGACTGGGCTCAGATGACCACGAGTCAGAGATCTGATGGTGTTCTTCATGCTGATGGGGATGGACAAGTGGTCAAAGAGTGCCGGAGACGGTTCGATACTCTGAACATGATCGATCGCGTACTCGCCTATGGCAAAGTGTCAACATCTAGCAATGCGCAACCAGCGTCGGGGTACACTCACCCCAAAACTTGTCATTGAGATTGAAACCCAGTGCCGTGGGAGGACACAGGACAAGCTTGTCCTCCGGCAGGTTGGCTAGATCCATCTCCCATTTCGTCACGCGTTGCTGCGTCGTAACGATGTCAGAAAAGAGGCCTTCTTCCGTTTTCTTGGTGATGATACGTGCATAGCCTGGGATCGTCTTGCGAAATTGGTCCGCGTCGATCATGATCTTAGACTGAACTGACTTTCGGGCCAGACCGTCCTTTACCCGTCGAAAAGCGATTCCGTCGTATGTTCGGTGGTGCGACCCTATCAGAGAGATGAATTCTCGGCCTCGTCCGATCAAAGACTGCAAGATCTGGTTCGGTGTTCTGCTGTAAGGTTGCACGCAGCTCGTACCACATCCAGGGAGCACCATGCAGAGGCACCGACTAGTAATGTAGCGCCATCACTGGTCAACACACAGCACACTCAGTAGCCTTCACATCCCCTCGCGTAGGTGGGATCTGGTGAAGAAGCGTCCGATATGAGCGAGGACACTCAGGTTATACCCGTTGGGATTGCTTCGAGCACTAACAGAATTCGTAGGTCTTAGCTCAAGTAGATCAGGTATATAGATCGGTAGCCGGTAGATCAAGGAGAAAGATCTTCATTGCCATCTTTCCAGCCAACATGAAACTCAGCGTCGTTCTCTCCAGCTTTTGTGCCTCTGTGGCTATCGCAGGTACCTGCGATAGTGGCATTTATGCTGTGCTTGCTCCTCTTAGTGCTTATGCCCCAGCACAAAGCTATTGTGCATCCAAGTATCCACCATCAAGCGTCCCTACGGAGAAAAAGAAACGTGAAGCATTGCCTCAAATAGACGCATCATCAGGCGCAGCAAGAGTAGCTGTCATAACAACCACGACCAGAAGTACGACACGATCGATAGTATCGACGACAACGACACGAAGGTCATTCACAACCACTACACGACCTTCAACAACTACTACAACTCGGTCAACCAGCACGACGAAGACTACGACAAGCAGGACTACTACTGCTGACCCGAAGGCCTTGTTGTTCTCGAGCCTTGTGTCAGCAGCCAATTCCGTTGCATCCACCTTCTGCTCCTGCATTGGATCACGTACCACCAGCACCGTATAGATAACCTGACAAGTCTTTGCTTTGTGAATGCACGCTAAGGAACTCTCAGACAACCAGAACTACAACCACTACCCCGGCCACCACTGTCAGCCCTCAAACGAACCAGCTACACCTTCTTTGTGCTAACTGTAGATAGACTACCACGATTCCAACAACGACGACGACGACCACTCAGTCTGTACCCATAACGGATGATGGAAATGCATTCGACTGGTCTCGATGAACTCCTTGAAAGTGCGTGAAATCATTGAGAGCCCGTAAGACGAGCACTGAACGCATGCATTAATGCCAATCAAAAAGTACAGGCTTGGCTGGGGATCACACGAGTGGGCTGTCCGTGTTGTTGAGCGGTGGTGTAGGATCCAGACGACGCGATACTCTCGACAAAGTACCAATATCGAGTGAATCCCAACTCGATGTGCGATTTCTAGGACCAGGGATAGATACTTATCTCACCTGGATAGTCAGGTCACCTGACGGCGCTCTCCATACCGTACCACCAAATTGTCGCTCTATGAAGTCACCCTGTGCCGGGTTGCAAACTGTGTCCCGACAATCGCAACGGAAGCCAGGCTCCTTTCTTGTCACTCTCCACTTCCGACTTGGACGATCCAGACTCACTGTAGACACTTCATCCAATAATTCGACCAGATCGACCAGAAGGTGCTGAAGACGTCGAACCCGGTAATCTGGAATCACTCTACCATTCCCTGACCTTAATTTCTCATCCTCTATAATTCTTCGGTCTTCTCTTTTATTGCGCTCTGAATTGACGAGGGTTGCCCATATCTGTACTGGATTCCTTTGAGGATTTCGGGATGTTTTAAATTCTGTCGAATAGAGATGCTCGAATCGGCGAAAGATGATCCGTTGGAACTCGTCCTCGTACCAGGAGAAGATAGTTTTTAGCCTCGACCAATTGCTGGTATCCTCCTCTTCCTCCTGATGCTCTTGCTCAACGGTTTCCTCCTTGTCTTCCTGCTCGACTGGTACTTTCTCCTCGTACTTCTTCTGAAACTCAACCCAACCGATTACCCGGACATTCTCTTTCTTTTCATCGCCAGCACTATATGCCTCCGTCATCTCTTCCTGCACAGCTAACATGTCATTCTCGGCCCAGCGCATTTCTATGCTGGCTCGATCCGCATATTGCATAGTTGCGAACTCGTCCTGTATCTTCCAAAGCATCTTCTTCAACAAACGTGCGTTTTCACCCCTGATATTGGCAAGAAACTGCGTGTTTATCCTAAGTACATGGACGCCAGCGAAATACTGGCCAAGCAGATATGATGTAAACGTGCTACTCCATCCATTGCCGTACGCTTCACATCGTTCGGGAGAATAATTATCCTCATTGAGTATATCATTGAACCAATTAGCCAAATCCCAAGCCGCAATGAGGAGAGGCGCTGAGTATTGAGCAAGGGCCTTTTTATTCTCGCGCTCCTGGGTTCGCTGTGCATTCCATGAGGACATGTAAGCAGTAGCAAGCGCGCCTATCAAGGCGAGAATGCCTGTTAGAATAGCTGCGATAGAGCTTCCCTCAAGCATCTTCGCTGTTCTCCGAAATCAGGGGTTTTGCGTCGAAGTACGATTCTTCGTGAAGGTTCGGGACAAGAAAATATTGAGTATCAGTCAATGAGGCGGTGGATTGACTTGGATGACAGAGTGTTTGTCGATTCGCCGTACAACAGGACTCAACAATGGCCTTGGTCGACATTGTTCCACTCTGGTGCTGCTGCTGCGATAGTTATATCAACAACTGACTCCGCTTCTGTCCACAACATTTCAGGTTCAGCCACAACAACATCGACCCTCGCCTAAAATCTTGGCGCGCTGATGAATTTCCACATTTGGCGAACACTACACTTCAGCTAATGATTGACCGCAGTTGCAGAAGCTAGATTTGATTCGATCGACCAGATAACAACGAACAAACCATTCTTGTTGTTCATTATCACGTAGAGTTTGCTGCATTCCGGGATAAGAACCCTGTTTCAGCTACGACTGCACCCATCACTATTCCATGCAAGTATCTGGAATCGATGAATAAAAGCAAGACGTACCACGTTTTTGGCACAAGCGGACGAGACAAAGTGTCATCGCGTGTGCATGATTCGCGTGTGTATTGCGAACTTTATTCCGCGTCTGACGATAAGCTAAAGCGGCTTGACGCCGTACCATGAGCAGGTGACGCGGAATCTCACCGAGCCAAGAAACTTTAATCAATCTAGGCCTACCTAAAATAAGTACCTAGGTAGGCAGGTATTTAGCGTAACGTCCTTCTCGAGCCCAGCCCTTAAGTGGACGGCCCCTCTCAGCTGAAGCTATTTAATTTTGAACCAGCGTCTCTTTTCGTAGTGACTGAATTCTGGAAACTCTTTTTCAGCTCGCCGCAACTCGGTCGCTTCAACGAGAACATCCTACCTGCATTCTGCTTATCGATTTTGAGACTTGCAACGGAGATCTGGTAGATCCTCTCTCGGTCTGAAATGGCCCATCTTCTAAATCGTGCTTGCCAACTGCTTCATGTATAAGGAATCAATACAGTGTAGTTAGTACCAAATGTCGTTACACAAACCTTCACTAGCTTCTGCCGACTTGCTGCCTGGTATTTTTTCGATATCCTTGACCAGGTTGACTGCGTAAGTCCTAACTCTGCGGAAGCCGAATTCGATGCACCGGTTGGTAATGTCTTCTTGGACCTTCGCCGCTTCCTCTTCAGTTGTCTCGTAAAGCCTAATCAGCTGAGACAAGATCCATCTCACGTGAACTTTCGCACGTGTTTGTGCATCAGAGTTTGATGCCAGTCAAAAGATGGTTCCTACTGCTGTGTGTTCAGCCGCAATGGCAGTCACTGTATCTCCACCCTTTTCTGCGTCGCAGAGAAACGACAATTGATCCAGGAAATTGCGCCAGAGTTTATCTCGTGTCTGGAGACCACGTTCGATCACGAAGTCAGGTTGCCGCCTTCCGCGAAAGGAATCAAGGACGTTCAAGAGAAGCAGGGGCTCGTAAAAGCGGCGAAGGAGCTTGTCGTTCTTACTCAGACTGTAATTTCGAGGCATATAGATGCAGAGGTGGTCGCTCAGTTACACAATCTTGTCGCATAGTCCATTGATACCTTGCCCCATGTTATGGCTGTTCTACATCTTTGATATCGTTCCCTATACGATCTTCAGGGCCTTGGATATCAAGTCGCATTTCATCAATACCGTAGCTGGTGTGGAAGCGTGGCGCGGCCGAGATATATGGAGGAATGAACCATGGCAGATTCTGATAGCACAGCAACCCGCCATTGACCTGGACCCGCCAACGGTGCAGATTTACGTGACTGGAGGTTCTGGATGAAGGTAACGACCCTTGGTGTTCGTGGAGAATGGCTGATTCGGCATGCAATTGTGCGCCTGCATTGGCGCCCAAACACGGTTTGCCGCCAACCTAGACTCTAGCTCGATCGGCAGTGAAACAAAACTCGTGTAACAACGAAAGAGAAAAATCACCATCTCGATGGTTACTTACTGTATTGATATAGCTAATGTAGCCATACAACTTGTTATTCATCGAAGCACACGGAACCATTCGCAGTCTTCGTCTCTCAATCGCTTGTTTACTTCTTCCCATTATCCTTGTGCATGCTATAGTATCGCGCGCCCGGCCTTCTTCCCCCATCTATCTTTACTTCACGAGTTTTCAAAATGTCCCACGACTTTAATACCATTAACAACAGTGCTACTAAGGATACCCTCGAACAGCATCGCTCAACTATATTGCGAAACGACCCTATTGAACGTCTATACAGGGTCGACCTTGAGATGATCACCGCCGCAGAAGACGTGCTGCAGGTCATAGTATGCTCGACAGATCACGCAACCACGCAAGAGAAAGGCATATCCGTCGGCATTGCGAGTCTACAGAAGCGCTCAGGTGAGCCCTTTCAAGGTTACTATGTCATATTCTGACACCACCATGGTGATAAAATATAGTCCTTTGAAACGTGTTAGTCCCGAAATTCGACTTCTTGAGCTCCTGGGCTATGGCCAAAAACATCGGCACGAAAACTGCCACCACACATGGTGGGATGCATGTTACCGTCAGCTGGACAGTCAGTATTCCAACCTTCAGTCTCTAGTGAAACTTGTTCATCCAAAGTCTATGCTTTTCCAGCCTTTATGTTATGAGGCAAGCCTCTAGTGGAGAACTAGTATCCAATGACACGTAAGTGTACAAGTTAAATCCTTAAAGGGGTTTATACTCGTTAAGACTTGGATGGCAATAGCGATAAATGAGTATTCAATACAGAGCGAGTCGATACATAGGTAGGGGTGTGTGTATAACTTAGGTTGACTACGAAGCTACAGGAACTACATAGGAGATACGTATCTATGTAGAAGTCAGCCATTACATCTTGATCAGTATGATTGTCTCTGATCAGTGTGATCAGTACTGATCCTACTGATCACGTCTGATCACGCTGAGCACTCTGCAGCTCACGTGACCTGTGACCCTTATTTCCACGTGCTAGGCTTCCTCGCCTAACCTGCCTATATCTTCAGACATCGCCACCATGTGGTCATGTTCGTAACACTTTAACTAGGTACAACGTTGTACTGAGTGGAGGTTCGATTACTTCCCTTAGTTTGTCTTCTGTTTACTTAGCCGAACATAATCGCTGATATCTCTTCAGTCGACAAACTGTACTGTTCTTCAATTGCGAGTAGGTTTCCAGAACAGAATATGTAATCACGAACGCACCTGATTAGAGCGGTAGCGATCGATTATGGACCGTCCTTAAATCGGTCGCTTGTCCCCTCTCTGGCTTCTTCAATTGACTGTGCGATCCACGATCACAGGTGAACGGGAGGTTACTGTACGAAATCGTCCCCCCATTGCTGATGTCTGTAGGAGTCGCTAGAAGGGAAAAATGTTCTGCAGGAAGTCGATCCCATTGTACTCGACCGAGTCCTCCAGTTCATGAACGCGGGACAGAGCACAACACAACGTAACTTCCCAGACGACGTGCAGTTCGTCTGTCCTAAATGTGTCTTGAGAATTCGACATACGTACATGACCTCGCCAAGGCAAGCGAATGCTGTGCCAAGAATCTGACATCACAAGTCCATGCTTTGTAGTCTGATTGGGCAACTAGTCAGCAAACTCGAGCATAGGAGATTAACCACGTGCTCAACACGCTCTCGCTGTACCGGTGAAGCAGCCAGTGCGGCGTCTGACCCAGAAGTTGTCCTCGGCGTGGTTGGAATTCGGTCAGGTAGAGACTCAGGTTCGACGATATCAACGATCCATCGAAGTGAAGGAAACAAAAAAGAGAGAAAGACTCACTGCAGCAAAATGTGAATACCACAGCGGACTGTGCCTGTCTCTTGAGTTGCAGCTGGCCCACCTCGAGGCGAAGTGAAGTACTGTTGAGTCATGCTCATCAAAGTGGTCTTGATACCGTGTGGATGGCAACTTGTCCAAGCGAATCAGAAGGCCACTGAACAGGATGAATGTGGTTGACGACAAACCCGCCTGGATACCAAATGGTCAGCATTTGTCAGGTACTCACGCAATCAGGGCTGACCAACCCTAAAAATTGAGTCCTAGACCACATCCGAGCACTGTCGGTGGACACCCCATGAGCTCGTCGTCAGTCAAGGCTGTGGGATCAAGACTGCGATCTATGACCCGATGAGACTGGGTGACCTGGGGGAATATGTATTCCGCTTCCACCCGTCGGGTCATGAGGCGAGCATAGCCGGGGTAGACCTTGCTAAACTCGTTGGCATCGACCATGATCTCGGACTGAATGGCCAGGCGTTTGTACTCGTCCTTGACCTGTAGAAATGCGGATGTGCAAACATCCTGGTTGGCTGCGACCTAGTTACCCGCGTTTCCTACAGGCGACAAAATGCAGCTAACCGTGCAAGATCAAAATCAATGCAGTGTCCGCTACGAACAGGTGAAAGGAAGTCAGCTAAAAGTGGGCGCGCGTGTGCTCACCCGGGCGATCCAGTGAAGCTTTACCACTAGTCCACTTCGCAGTCGATTTGGAGAGCGTCCTGCCACATTAGACCTTAACGAAACCGGGCTAGCAATTAATACGAAAAGCGACAGTCGAGGTTTCTATGATTCATGAAAGTTTCTCCGACAACACATACTGGTTGTCCTTGTAAACACGTTGCTACGCTGTCCGGCACTGCAAGCCTCCAAACAATGTGTTCAGTGGTGTCGATGCAAGCGCACAAGCAGGTGCCGTATCCTTACTAACCCGTTCTTTCACAGCCACAGTATAAATGCACAGGTTCATGTATATCAGTGATGGTTGACATTCTACGGGACTGTGCGAATCCATGGCAGAACCAACTAACAAAACCTGCCTCCGTCGTACGATCAGGCTTGCCAAAAAACCCAAACTGCCCAACCAGCCATCTTTCAGCTACAACGAAACATGTACCTGTGGTCAAAAGATGGACCTGGGAGATACACTGTGGATTGAGGAACAGGTGTTCTGTCACCAAACTTGTGTACCTAGCCAGCGATATTGCACGGAATGCAGGACTTCTACGAGATCTGTGCCTAAAACGTCCTCGGGCGATCTTTGTTGGTGAGTGGTGACATATTGTGGCTGACCTGTACTAATTTTAATTGTGAGCAGCTTGTATTGTGCAAATTGCGATTCAGCATACAAGAGCTTCAGAATCGGAGCGTCGAGTGACGTTGCCCTGCCTAAGAAGATGAGGAATCCTTCTGCTCTTTGTTAGCAGCAGTACTGAGCAAGTTTTGCCCTTCAGCTAGTTTTGAAGATCGCCGCAAAGCGAATAAATAACTTTTCTCAGCTATGTATTCGGCCTTTACTGCTCCCTCCCTACCTCTTCGCTCTCGAAAAGGCTGGAATAAGCCTTTCGCTTCTTACTAAGAAACGTGCCCGACTCTTGAAACTCAAAGCAATTCCTGTTTTAACAGCTTGCAACGTCGTGCTTGCCTGTGTATCTTTGCTTCCATCTCCTGACTAACAGCATAGTAGATTTTCAGTGACCTCTGTATGTGGCAGGCGTTTGTGCCTTTTTTTCCGCCTCTTTCGAATGTTTGACTCATCGCTGACTGCTTTTCTCTTGTGACCAAGCAATGGCTCGGAATCGTGGTGGACGGTCGAGGTAGGCTCGTGCTTGGTTTCTTTACCGCTTCTCACAGGTCAGTCAAAACGCTCCTCATGGTTTATATCTGTCTCACCCGTCGAGAGCTTGAATTGCGTTCTCAAAAGCTGCAATGATGGGCTTGTAGAGGGTCTCGGGGTCAGTCGGTGCTTTGGTGTATAACGCGCCTTTTCCAAATAAGGTATTGCGCAACGTCCTGGCCAATTCTTTAGCACCATCGAAGGTGGGCGAGAAATTGCTAAGCAAGGAAACCTCAAAACCATCAACGTCCATGTCTCCGCGCTTTGTTCGAGCGATCAGGCCGTAGCTGGCATCGTACCAGTTTCGCAACACATCTCGCTCGGGTTTGGTCCCTTCTTTCCACCCATACCGGATACAAAGGGCGAGAAAGACGTAGAAGAACGACTCGAGGTCGTGGCGATAGGTGTGGTCGATGCCAGCCGTCTCCTTGCGTACAGCGCCTTCCAAAATCTCGATGGCCATATATTCCAGTGTGCCGGTCATGTTTTTCTCCCCGCTTGTCTCGTTCCTGCCATCTGCGCCAATCTGTACCGCGAGATCATAATCGATTAGCATGCCCGAGCAGCCATCGTTCTGGTCAGGATCGGTCAAGATGATGTTGCCATACGACACATCTCGGTGCAGGATCTTCCGTTTGTACAGTTCCCTATGTGCATTTATCGCGTCTCGAAAGGCTTTCAACACTTCGCGTACGTTAGCAAAGTCTTGCAGCGGACGCCCAGCTGGAGCAATAGCAAGACAGGTCAACACTCGATTGTGCTGTGGTGAATGAGGTGGTGGCATGGTCGACACCCGTGGCTGTTCAAGTTGGTTAGGCTGGACTTCTCGACCTAAGTTGGATCGCAGACTGTTGGAGCGTGATCTTTTGGGAGGACTTCCGCCCTGTTGGCTGGTCTTGCGTTTGGTGCCACTGACGCTGAGACTCTCCAACTGTTGGGCAGATTGACTGGTAAAGGACAATTGTGATGCACCCACAGATTTCTCGTACACTGTATGTCCCAGATCGCGAAGCTTTCTGATCTTGAGACCGCTGCGTAATTCATTGATTGTCGTGATTGTAGTCGCTCCTGCCAACGTAGGGACGCCTCTAATGCCTTGAGCCTTTCTCAGGTGATCGACCTCCGATTGCTGCTTGTCGGCTCTCCACGAGAACTTGACGACATGTTTGCCGTCCGTAGTGCGGAAACACGTTGTCCCTCGACACGCGATGGCCGGTTGTTTGAAGAACGGGTCATCTTCCAACTGGAACTCGCAATCCTTGCCTGTCACAGGATCTGACAACGTGACCGAAGGGTACAGACGATCACGTCGCACGAATGTGTCGAGACCCAGCTCTTCTGCGGTCATCAAGGCGTACCCTGCCAGCACCCGAACGAATTGCTGTGGCTCCTGGCGAATATTAAACTTGGGGGAGCCATACGCCCCAGATCGGTCGAACACCCAGAGTTGCATTTGCACGCCGAAGACCAGAAACCCGTGGACGAAACGTCGTGTTGGTTGGGCAGAAAACACGTCCCGCATGTAGGTGGCCAACTGAGCAAACTTGGATTTCCACACATTTGTATCGGACGTGGTGAGTTCACCCACCATCGAACAGTCCGCAAGATGATGTACCTTCCCAGAAGGAGCGGCTCGGGGTTTGAGGAGAACGTCGAGCTGGCGTTCGCCTGTGGCACCAGCGATCTCACTCTTGCTCATTGCTCGGTAGAATCTGTTAGGTGCGTCTCCCAGGTATTGTTCTTGGAACGCATCCAACCACGCCCAGAAGTCGACCTCATCCGGTTTCAATGTATCGGGAAACCCTTGCAGTGGGTCGTCTCGAGGAAGCTTTTCTAGGATCTTTTCCACCTGCTCTGACCATGTCTTGTTCTCGAAGTATTTGGTGATGAATTCTGGCACGTCGATGTAGGTCGGCCCACTCAGTTCGATCTCGATGTCTCTGCGCAGTTCTTTTCGTTTCTGATTCGAGTCTCGAAAGGAGGCTGATGATCGTCGGAGGGGTGTCCCTGAGAACGATGGAGGAATGCTACTTCTTGGAGGTGTGACTCGAGAGAGGTCGGCAATGAGTTGCAAAACCACACGCCAGATCTCGAGGTCGCTGGCTTTGGTGGCTGCGAGTTTCGTGAGAGGGGTAAAAGGAGAGAGGTCGGAGGTCTCAGACTGCGTTTGTGCATAGATCGTCGCGAGTTTGGCATTCACAGGCTGCTGTAGACATTTGAGACGTCGTGCCACTGGATGTGTTAAGAGGGTCGCCAGGAGGTTCGATATGGCATCTCGGCGGCTTAGCAGGGCCGTGTGCTCCGGCAACGCATGACGTGCTGCTGTACTGCTGTCTTCGAATGCAGCACTGAAGACATCGTGATCAATCTTGAGAGGGTATCTCTTGATGAAGTCCTCATCTTCTTTCGTGAGAAAGGCCATCGTTGCAGCGTGGGTTGGCTGAGGCCTTGTCTGCATCAAAGGAAGGGTCGAAAACAACACGACCCAGCCAGGGCAAAGGCTAAACCAATTTTGACCTAGTGCAAGATATTCCGTCACCACGCGCTTTGCGCGGAGCATATGAAGATCTGCATTGCCAGCTGGGGGGCTTGGTGTTATGTACTAACTTACGATCCCCTACTCTACTCCGATGTCGTCTTCAGCGAAAAGTCCACTACCTGAATCTTGCACTACTCCTTTACACGCTGCGTATGTCGTCTGCATACACTGTTTCTAACACGCGATGTCACAGATCCAGGAATGTGGCCGTGGGTATCTACGGGCTCACCAACACAACCCCGATTTCAAGCCGCCAGAAGAATTTAGCGCAATATCACAGCAGAAACCAACTCTCTGTGACCCACCGATGGTTGTGAGAAATACTTTGGCATCCAGCACCGTTGACCGAGTTTAGTAGAAAAGGAGGAAGTTGGAAAGAGTCGAAGATCTCGACTATCATACGTATAGAAAGATATGGGTATAATAAACTCCTTGCTTTTTGAAGATTACCACTACAGTCGTTGCTTGTGTCTATTGCAAGAAGCAGATCACCTTGAAAGTCGCAGGTCAAAAAGCACTTGGATAGCTCCAGACAGAGCCAGTCTTTTTGAGTTCATGTGCTCCACCAATCCGAATTTCGAAGACGTCCTGTGTCCCCACGAAGTTGGCATCGAACTTGTTACTTTCCTGTCCCGAACTAAGCTCTGTAGGGGCGAGTGACAAACTCTATCGATCCTCGGTATTGATAGTCAACCCTACTCATTGGCGAATTTTCGGGGATTGTGGATCACATTGGTCGTACTGCGGAAACTGATGCTACCCGCGACGTTCTTCGACTGGACGACGCACCTGCAGAACAGCAAAGAGTAGTAGCACTTGGAGGGATCTGAGGGATCGGAAAGACGCAGCTCGCCATTACTTACGCCCGGCACCATTAACGTCACTCTTAAGTGCGGCAATGAAGCACTCCGATAGATGTATCGACTGCCCTGGCTCTCAAGGCACCGAAAGCTGTCCGTATGGTTCTAGAATGGGATGACTTCAGCCAAATTTGAGATTGAACTGGCTGCGGCTGTCTGGTCATCCTGTTTCTTTGTCCTCGTGTCCTTCAGAAATTCAGTCACGACCAGCTTGTGGCTGTCCGTCTATTCCTCGTTTTTGATATAATGCTTTATCTGAAACACGACGCCCGAGTCCATTATGGAACCTAGCAACGGATAAGGTGGCGCTGTCAGTATCGGTGACGTACAACACACCAACCTGCAACAATGAAACACCAGTGGTAGGGTCATAATAACGCTGGCAGATGAGAGTGAAACATGTCTCTTTCAGACTCCATCTAGAGAAGGAACTCAATTCATCATTGTGGAAGTCAGCGAGGTGTCGTTAGATGTGATGATACATCCTACGCAGTTGAGAGCTCTTGCGTAACTTGTTGCACGTTGACAACTTCGACTGGCTGTAATACACAACCTTTAAGATTACGCAATACTCATGAACACAGCCATGGATCTTTAAGTAGTTCTCTGGCTGTTGGACGGTTTTCCGGCAACCATTGAAGCATTCTCGTGACAAAATCAAGGAAGAGTTCTTTGTCCTCACCGAAAAGCGTGGTAATGGTAGATTCTAGACCTGTACCACGAGCTTCTTGGGTTTCTCTGTTAACCGGATTGCCTTTGACCATATTAGTAACATTGGTCATGCCTAGAAGCGTGAACCCTACCATCTGAAGTGAAATAGGAAGTCGCTGACCCTCCTCGGAGAAGAAGCTGCTTTGGTGGCGGGCCAAATAATGATATCATCTCGTCGAGATGCAACCCGGCTGAGTATGTATTCGTTTCTGGATCTGACGCACCAAAGAGCGATCGACCTTCCAATAGGTCCCAAATCTGTCATCTGTTAGTTGGCAAGACAGGCATAGCCCATGTTGAGCAGCACATACCATTACACCAAGATTCCATATATCAGCGCTGTATGACCAGCCCGCGCGTAAAATCACTTCTGGGGCTTGTAGGAGGTCAGGCTGGATCGGGTGATTATACGTGCCATCATCGGGTGACCTAACGGCAAGTCCGAAGTCTGCGATCTTAGGACGCCCTGGAGGGCCTCTTAGATTTCCAAAATTACGATGAGCATAGATGCATCGGTTGTCGTAAAGTTTCGCTGGTGTGGGATCCTTTTCTTCCTCCTTGATAAGCTCGCTTATTATTTCCTCGTCTTCAATTCCAAGTAAAATGTTGTCAGGCTTGAGATCTGGACGTCTTAGCACAATTTCAGTCCAATAAATTCTACGTTAAAATACCCGTATGGATGATATGACACACAGTGTGCAAATAATCGAGTCCAGTCAACAGAAACTTAAGCAAGGGCTTCATGAGATTGCCGGGTATGCATTCGTTTTTCATACGGCGTTGGAAGGTTGACAGGGTTTCTCGCATGGGCACATATACGAGACATAGATGTGCTCCAAACTGGCTTTGAGCTTCGAACGACTCCAGAACAGTCCTTACATAACGCAACCCTTCATGCTTCGGATCTGCTTTGGCAATCCATTCCGAAAGTGCTAACTCAGAGGATGCAGAGTGGCGGTCAAGCGCACCCCTCGTCAGGATCTTGATGGTGACAAATCGGTTTTTCTGGATTTTCCACCTAAGAAATTGTTAAAACTGCAGGGTGACATTTTGAATTGGCGGTACCTCGTTATATCCTGCGCAAGCCAAGTAGTAGATCCTCCACCGAATCCTAGTTTCGCTAATACCTTGTACCTGTCGCTCAATACTTGGCCAATGGACACAGGATAGTAGTTCTCTGGACGGTATCTGGGAAGCGTCTCTTCTTCTATGAGTTCAGCAACTGTCGTTGTTGCTCTTTGTTGTCTTGTTGCCAGATTTGAATGTAGCCTGTTAGTATAGTGATAGGTGGACCATTGCGAAGAGCCTCTCCGAGCTCCGAGCATTTTCGGATCTAAAAGGGTCCTCAGGCGAAGGTTACAGATCCAAGGGCGAGATGTAGGAATTGTTTTGCCCAATATGCAATCATGTGCTCGAAGGTGACTAATTGACACGCCTATGCTGATTTGCCGGAACTAGAACTCGTTCACACGTGCGTTCCATGCATTAAGTAGGAGTGGCTGAAATGGCAAGCGCGCGCATGAGGTCGCTATTTTTAAGTACCTGACTATCACATACGCGTTTCAGCACTGAGAGCGATAGATGAACGATACCTCGTACTACATGGCCCATCTAAAATATTGAGATGGCTACAAGTACGTCTGTCATACTAGTACGTCTTAGTACATCTGAGAATCTCCATCATTTGACCTGATCGAGAATGTCTCGCCAATTTTCGTCCGCTGCACGAGCTCTAATTACGTTTTTGTGGGACGGCACAAGCAAAGACACAGCCTGGGAGACAGCTGCTAGACAGTGCATCGAGAACAACACTAAGCTTCCCACAATCGAGGTCGCAAAAGTCAAGTAAGTGGCGGATCTTGTCACAATTCACCAGTGATTAATATGCTCATCTAGAGGTGAACCCCACAAATCCAAAGATCCAAAAGAACACGTTTCAATGGTTCTTTATGATAACAACGATGTCAGAGTGACTTCGGTCCATGTGTACAAGGATGGCACAGGAAAATTCTCCAAGGGCAAGTTCAACTAAAAGAGCTGCGTCGATGCCGCGCCAGCGAGGAAGGTATCAAGCATATCAGGACCGGATGATACCAAGACAGATGAACTCTATACATGAGCACGTCAAGGACGTCACGGTCACTCTAGCTATAGTGTTTAATCAAACTTGGCAGCCGTGCTTCCAATTTGAGGCTGCCACACTCGACCCGGACGGCATCATCTAGCTCTTGACATCCCTTGCCTTCTTGCGCGTGGAGGCTGAATCTGCCGCGGAATTTGGGAATTTAGGTGCTACTGCTACATTAGTGGATAAGGCAGGCATATTACCAGTACAGATTGTGCTACAGATGTCCACGTCCCTAAGGTAAATGTCGCGAATCTGCCGCATCTCGTGTCTGGCACTTAGATTATCCATTGGCCTTCGACGAACGAAGCCATTACCATTGTTCTATTGTCCCGCTGGACTTCTCGCTTGTGCCCATGAGCGTTTTGACGAAAAACTTGTAACCGATCCATTCGTAACGTTCCATGTTGGGCATTGTCATTGCTTCCGGACGTTTCCTCATCGGCGGGTAAAGTGCCGACCGATGTGAATGTGCTGCAGGTCTGAGGCCAACGCCCGGAAGGAGTGTGGCTGCCGGCCACAACTTGAGTCCTGCGATCAGGACACTGCATAAAGCATGCACATATGAGCTATCGCAAGAAGGAGATGTGATCGGAAAGCGCGGTGGTCCTAGTTACTACCCGAGTGTCTGCTCCTCCGGCTGTTTCTTTGTTCACTCATCCTTTGCATGCAAGACTCTTTGTTTGACGCGTCTCTACAGAATGACGTAGGATCTACCATGTGACAAATGCCGGCAACAGCTTCGCATGATTTGCAGCTGAGGAATCCGAGTTTTGTCTCTTCGTGGAAGCAATCTGCAGGCGAACAATACTACAAAATTTGACAAGCTAATCCGTGGCATATCTGTCTACAGTATAGTATTACCGTACAACGTGCTTGTCTCAATTGCCTTATCCTCAGAACTGGTCCTCGTCCTCAGAATTGACCCTATTCTCCTAGAACGAAACCTTCCTCCCAAAACGTTCCTGTCAGAAAGCGACCTTTCAGAAATCGACCGTCTGCAAGATAATCCCACTTCTGAGTCCCAATTCCCCCTGCCACAAAGGTCGAAACATGCGGCCAAAGATATATAAAAGACGCAGGATCCCTGGACGAAGAGGTGGAATTCACACAACCTGTTGACGTGTCGTTGCATCGCTGTTGCAAGCCCTGGCCCTGAGTCATACCCTCACTTACTATCCTTTGCTGCACAAATACAATGGCTTCAACAACGAAAGCTGAAGGCCATCGTCGAGATACAAGTCACCGTGAGCACGGCTTGTTCACGCCAGGGCCTGAGCAAGCTCGTCTGGACGCCGACAAAGAACGTCAGTTGCAGGAGTCAGCCCAGTCGTCTTCCATCGCCGAGGATGGTTCACAAGACAGCGCTCTATCCACTCAATCGAAGCCCGAAGCAGATGTGGAATCAACCGCGTCTACGGAAGCAGAAGATGACCAAGGCAAGCGATCTGCGCCGACGCCAGCCCAGATTGAAGCGATGAACAGGGTGCTGGCCTGTCAGCCGCGCCAGTACAGAAAGATTCTCGATCTTGGCTCTCGCGATCCGAACTCTCAAGCAGACAGGGAGAAGATCGTCAACAGCTTCAGGAGGCAAGGCTGTCTGACCCATCCCGATTACAACCTGGCTCCACAGGCAGAGAAGGCGTTCAAGAGTATGTACTATTGCCACTGTGAAGTCCTCCGATGAGCTTGGCTTCGGCTGACATAGGCCTGGGAACTTGCGTGATAATACAGCCAGCACTCGTGTGCGAGGGTACACCAATAGATTTTCCCACGTAATGCCACGGAAGGTTTCATAGTCGAACAGCTGGAAGTGATGCACCAAGAATCCTTCTAAGTCCGCGATCCATGCATCTCTTCCAGTCTGCAACTCGAATTTGTAGTCCTTGCTGCTGCTCCAAATGTCGATACGATATTGATCAGCGCCGTCTGCATTGGGTGCCACAGGCTGGAGAGTCTGCGTCTCGATGACTGCATCTGGTCCAACAGTCATCGGTAAAGTTCTTGGGGACACACAAGTTTCTGAAGGCTGAACAAGGTGGCAGCTCAAAGACTACAGGGTGGACGGATTGCGCCATAGGATAGACTGTTCACCACACAGGGCATGTGCGAGCAGAACAACTGTTGAAGGTATAATATTGTCCGATCATTAGCAACTCTCTTTGCCGAGCACCATCAACAATCTACAAGGTATATCTGAATCCTTCGAGACCCTCAATTACCTTTCCACCAGCAGCGGCTCTCTTGTTAGCTCGTGAGAATTTCAGGTCCAGGAGCAGCGTAACAATAACGATTACTGCAGCAGCCACCATACAAGCAGTAATGCCCGGTATATACTCTGGGCTGTCCTGCGTCCTAAAGACTGTAGAGCCGATGATACCACCGATACCGCCAGCACCAACAAGGGTGGCAGAGCAGAGAGCTCGCTTCCACTGACCACGGATGTTATTCGCTTGCCACGTCAGGACGCAAGGGATATTTGCGTTAGCAGCAGTGGTAGCAAGAAAGACGCCAAAGTATCGAGCTCCAACGTTCTCGACGAAACCCATTAGTGGCAGGCCGACAAGCGCAAGAACACCATTTGCGAGTATAAAAGGAGATCTGATATGCCACTTATCGCCATACCAGGCGAAAGCAAACATGACGATGGCGGCGAGGACGTATGGTGGTGCGATTAAGCACTGTGACGCAGCGCGACCGAATCCCATTCCCTCGTTGAGGATAATGGGGAGGAAGAAAGCAATGGCGTATGAAATGGTCGTGGAACACATAAAGAGCGTGGCGAAACCCCATACTTTGAGGTCGAGGGCATGCTTTAGGTATTTCCCCACAGCAAATGCCTCGGGAATCGCATCGTGGCGATCCTTCTCGATCCTTGCAACGACGAATGCAGCTTCTCGCTCGTTAAGGAAGTTCGCGCCAAAGAAGCTCTTTTTGGCGGCGAGCTCTGGGAAGTCGACGATGAAATACCAGCCAATCATTCCAACAAAAATTGTAAGAGCACCCTGTAAAATAAAGATCCACCGCCAACCGGAAAGACCAGGACCAAAATATCTCGGGGCCGTAGGGTTCGCTCGGGTCGGACCAAAGTGGTAGCCCATCCAGTCAGCGCCTACACCCTTGCCCGCGAGTTCAGAGAAGCCGTAAGCGAGGATACCAGAGAACGCTGACGACATGCTACCAATGAGATAGAACACAGCATTTCGCTTTTGAAGTTCATAGCGTGGGTACCAGCAGGAGAGCAAGTAGGCACAACCTGGGAAGAATCCAGCCTCAAAGACACCGAGGAGGAGTCGAAGTGGGAGGAGGTCAGTCCATACCCTGACGAAACCAATGCCGATCGTGGTGAGACCCCAGAGGATGACGATGAGGGGTAGGAATATTCGGGGACCGACTTTTCGCAGGATGACAGTAGCTGGAGGTTGGAGGAACACATAGGTAAGGAAGAAGACCAAGACCATGATACTGTATCTGGAACCAATGAACACTAAGTCCACACCCATACCTGCGACGACTGCAACACCCGTATTTGTCCGATCCATCAATGACACGCAGTACATGAAGCCGAGTGTTAAGACGAGTCGCTTATCGATTCTTCGAATAAGTTTCTTCTTCTCCTCCAAAGAGAATTCATCGATGACAGCATTGTTGTGGCGGTCGGAAATGCCAGAGGAGGGTCTCTCCAGTTGTCCTGCGTCATGGACCTTCTCGTCGTAGGACGCCATCCTGGATAAGATGTGGTAGGCTCGTGACTGATTGAACCGTATGAAAAGACTTATGGGTGTCGCTCGTGTTAAGATGAGGATGCGACTTGGAGGATGAAAGAATGTTAGGAGATGCTTAACATATACCAAGGGGTCGTGTCCTCCCAAATCTCTCCACACCCCAGGTTCAGACTCCATTTCAAAATCGAGGTCTCTAGCGTCGCTAGCTTGGCAGATTATGCAAACCAAGGTTCTAGAACCGGCGCAGGGGATCGAGCTTAGTGTGAGCTCGATGGTTGCCCCGGACTTGAGTGGGAACGAATAAGAAGCTTGTGCCCTGAGAGTGAACCGAGGTGAATTTGGTCGATCTCGCGTTCGACCAACGTCATTCGCGACCTCGAAAGATCTGCAGCGTAATACTCTGCGAGACTCAAATTAAGTCACGCTACACGGATGAGTGCTTGAGGTGCCCCGCGTCGTGGCAAAGTCACGTCTTCACATGAGCATTGAACTAGCTGTTGTCGTTTGTTCCAAGGATAAGCGATCGAGCCTCCCGTCGCATGTTGTTTTCAGTGGTAAAGGTATACATGGCGCAGGTCGCTCAACCGTGCTTGACGTGTCTTGTCGTGCATGTATCGAGCTTGTATCTTTTAGCATCTCCGGCACTTCAGTTGGTCAAGACGAGGAAGGGGCGAATCTATGTGCTCAGTGATACTGGCGCTTAACCGTGATGCTTGCTCTTGGCTCGGACTATGTCCGTTCGGAACCGTTCGTGTCCTTCATCCAGGCCGTAAGCGCGGATCAGGCTCATCTCAAAATCATGAGCCGCGGTTGAAACAAAGCACATCGTATGCTTATTGGAGTGATGACCACTTGCCAAGCACGCTAGTAGCGACAGAGTCTAAGATCAAATGTCTTGGCATAGGCTGAAAACGAGCAGTTCTCCGTGGTAGCTCAGGCTCTACTGCGGAGGTACCAAAGAGTTTAACAAGCTTCGGCTGGGGGTCTAGCGTCTCGATTCCTAATTGGGAAGTTACGCTGATTGATCTACCATCATTACAGAAGTGGGAGGTGTGGCAGGACTGCCACTGGTTGTGTGGTTGTTCAATTTCCGGGTCTTGTTATTAATGACATTATTCCCTGGAGCTTCAGACACCACCCTCTACCCGCAATTGCTAGTACCACAATCAGGAATATCAACCACTTGTGATGCTTGTTAAGCACTTCAGGAAACAGGAAGACTTATCACGCAAGCTCCTCGTCCGAGGGTAAGTCAGACGATGATCAAGAGTGGTTGGTATGTTGGCTTGTTAGTAACTAGGGTCAGGGCGCAGACACAGGTCAAGTATCGTAAGATGGGCATCAAACAATACAGGTGAGTTGGTGAGGGAGATTGATTACAGAGTAACTATCAAACGTCAGTTGCGCCTGACCTACGTCGTATATATGCTTCATGATTCCGGTTGCTCTTGTGCTCTTGTGCTCTTGTGCCAAGTGACAAGATCGAAAGAGCATAAGATCAGGCTGAGTGGTATCCAAGGCTTTCGCCAAACCTTCCTTCCCTGGAACTCGGTCTCAGTTCTTGCCTTGGCTCTTCTGCACATCCAGTCATACGCCTGGCCCTAGTCCTGGCCGCATGATAAGTCGTGACATGCCTCCACCAGCCTTCATAATTATAGAGGCTATATCTCGTAACTGGACGTGGTTGTACGCGTGTCCCGCTTTCTCTGATTGTAATAGGAACGTAACAAGCATGCTTTCTTGTAGAGGGGATAGGTTTTGCTGATTTGAGTGACTAGCGACGCGACTTTGGTGACCTCGTCGGCGTCGACCTAAAACCGTATGATCGAGCTGGTACCACTTTGCGCAGGCTCGGAGAGAGGAGAAACGACCATCGTTAAGATCCTGGAGTGCTTGTGCAATAGTCTGTTCTTTATCCATTGCTATTGAGTTGTTTTGGTTGCGTGGGAGTGGTTTGAAGGAAGGGTGGTACGAAGTAAAAAAGTGGTGCAAATCTAGGTGCGTGGAGTTACGGTTCACCGTAGGTGACGATTATTTCTTGTGGTCTTCTAGCATGAAGGCTTGCCTCGTTGGACCACCACCATTATCTGTGGTTTCAGGAACCATTGTTGAATGCTCGCTTGGCATTTTCAGGGTCAATCGCATGCCCACGTCCGATCTGCTTTTCTACCTCAACATGCAAAGCATTCACGACAACCGGCCGCACACCTGACCGCCTCGTGCGTGTGCGTCCGAGATGGAGGGTGCAGATAACGTGTGATCAGTCTCACCAGCGTTTCATCGATGCACACAGTATTTCACTCATTGGTTCACCAGTATGAGGAACCCTCTTGACGACAAATGCGCTTTCCTAAGCTGTGAGAGGACGTTAGCGTGGAAGAGGCTGCAACAAAATTATCACTGTGCCGGAGTCGATGCGCAGATCTTCCCGTATCGCTGATTACAACCGGATCATTGCTCCTTGCAGGTGCGAACTGCAATGACGAGGCCTAAAGCACCTAAATCTCGATACATTTTCGGACATCAAACGTTTTTTGACCTGGAAACGGTTGCAACACTGTCTGAGTGCTGAGTGTTTGTTGTCGAGTGTTAGACCTTTGCCGTACCAGAATAAAGCCCAGCAACTTCTTGAAAAGGGGAATTTTTGTCCGACTCTCTGAAGATTCTTTCTTCAAACTCTCTGCTTCCTTCTCGCAGCGATTTCGACCAAGATCATACCCCCTCTGATTGCTTATTATCTGTACCTGTCCTCGACAAAACTCGGTTGAAAAGTGTGTATGCCCAAATATCCAGTAGGTGACGGCTTGTAGTGGATTGGCTTCTTGGTTTTCACTGTCATCAAGGAGTTCTGTAGCAAACGCATCGGTCCACGGATTCTGCTCGTGTTCAGGTTTGGAGCTTCCCCTACGAACAGGCGCATGATGAGTGATAACAAGAATCCGATGGGTGCTCTGTGGTGCATTTGCTCTAATCTGCTTAATGTTTGCTTTCAGCCAATTCAAGTCAGTTTTGTGCTCGTTGTTGTGGTCAGCTATCGTCCAATCCACGATTCGGCGAAAATCTTGGATCTTTGACTGAACAATCTGCTCGCATCCGGGCGTAATGAAGGACTGGAGCGTACATCCTAGGAGCGTTACGTTTTCCGCCAATTCAATTCGCGTCCGATTCAAGATTCTCAAGCGTTTGTTGAAGCGTGGCTCATTCTCAAGTTGTGCGGCCAGCTTCAAGCCATTGGCCCTGCTGATGCCATAAAATTCGTGGTTGCCGAGAACAAGAAAGACCTGGCTGAAGTTTGTGCACTGAGCTTCAAGAAAGTCGGCAAAGAGGTCGTAGTCAGAAAGCCTGCCGATGTCCCCAGCAAGGATGAGATTAGGCGCGCAAGAGAGGATTTTGAAAGTTGAGTACTGTAAGCCAACCTCTAGGTGGAGATCTGACATTACTTGAAACCGCATCTCGTCAAAGACATCACACAAGTTACCAGTTCTCGCCTGAAAGGTATGATGCGAGCGAAAGGCCAGCAGCTTGTAGGCATGACAGGCGCTAAGCTTAGGAGTCCGCGTTTAGTGGCGCTGCTAACTTAAAAACTTGTAGGGGACTACCGTAAAAGCATTCGTACAGCTGGCTTCAAACTCCTGCAAAATGCCATGGCGACGCAGAAATCAGGCATTGCAGAGCTTTTGAAGAAATTGGTCAGTCTTCTCCAGGGAGAGAATGTATTATGTTGTCTCGTTGGTGAAATTGCCTTGAACTACTACAACGTACCTCGGGTTATACATGTAAGCCAACTCTCAGGACATAGATTGTTGACTGATAGAAAGCAGGACATTGAGATTTGCGTGCCTGCTGGACAATTTGCTAGGGCTGTTGGGGTCTTTGCACGACTAGATACCGGCCTTCAAAAACTCGAACCTCCGGAGACAGACGTGTTTATCCAATACAAGCGACTTTGTCCACGATTTAGGGATTACAGTTTCGCGGACATCGATGTCGTCCTTCTTGAAGATGATGACTATGGGTTTGCGTTGAACCACACAGCTCTCACGACCCAGGTATCAAGCTCCACGTACAGCAAAGAGATTCTGAATGTATTGCCGGCAGCGGACATAGCAGATTTGCCCTTTCCAAAACTTCGGTGTTTCTTTAGCGGAGTCTGTCAGAGGTATAAGGCCTCTGGTGAGGCTTTTTTTGGTATTGCCTCGGAGCAGCTGGTGGATGGCATGGACATCAGCGAAGATGATTGCCGTGATTGTCTGCCTGAGACATCAGCAGTAGCGAGAGAATATGCAGTCGAGCTCGCCAAAACGAAACGGGACAGGATTGACTACTTTTCAGATAACACTATCACATGCTACGTGGCAGACGAGGATGAAGCAGCATTGCTGTTTTATATCCCTGGTCATATACACAATCCGGTCGTGAAGCATAAATAAAAACCCGGCGGCTAAAGAATTGGAAAGCCATTGGGGGAGCATTAGAGCCAGCTTTAGTTGCAGATTTACCACCATCTCAACATCAATTCCGTACATTTAATAGTTACTCTGTTTCCTGAAGTATCACTGTTCTCATAGTTTCTCGAAGACAAGTTTCAGTAAATACTTTCCTAGCATGCTTCAAGACCGCCTCAGCGAGGCTGCAATCGCCTTCCACCGCATCCTGGAAGCTAACAATATTCCCTATGGTATTTTTGGTGGCTTTGCTATCGCCTGTCTGGGAGGCGCACGAGAAAGTAAAGATGTAGACTGTATTGCTAAGGTCAACAAAGAACGACTCATCAACATCGTCGACGGTCGCTCCGGCTTTGTTTTTGTCAATCAGACTCGTCAAGACTATGTCGCATTCCTTTGGTCTGATACACCTGACAGGAGAAACGCCGTTCTTCTTGAGGTTTTCGTGGATCAATTTCCCGGCTCATGCTATCCCTTGACCAATGTGCCCATGGGGAAGGTGCAGGTGAAGGGTCAAAATTCCGGACAACAAACGATTTCACTTCTTGATCCAGTCCTTATCTTCAAGGGCAAGCTCCGTGCGGCTGCTCTCCGCTCGAAATTCCACGATTCTGCTGATCTTCGATGGTTGGAAACACGGTTCAGTGCACAATTGGCGACTACAGTGGCGCAATTTGATCCAGTCTATGTTGGTCTGGCTCTGCGTCGCTACCCCGAGCTCAACAATACCTTCCTACGACTCGGATTGGATCTTCAAAAGGCCGAGGCAGCAGTGCAGTCCTACAGTCTTGACAAATTACCGGCTCCACAGCCAGGAGATGTACAGAAGGGCTTGTTGAGGATACCCAGCAATGGCCCCTGAATTGAAGTTGGAATGTACAGCGAATTTCAGTCAAGGTCTGCATCGTCCATGACTATGAGTGCGTTCCAGTGGGTTTTTTTACTGTCAGGGAAGGTGGCGTCACTGCTCGTCAAGATCGACCAGAGGAAGAGAGGGGTCACCAGTTGTGCGGGTACAGCTGCTACCCGAGCTGAGGCTTGGCTGCCAACAGGAACTCCCACATATGCAAAGTCGACCTGCACACATGAAGCATCGTGACGGGAAGAGCTTGCTCTGAGAACAGGAACTAGATTGTACTTAATTGACCCGAGCATGCCCTCCAACGGATGTAGCGTATGGAAAATGTTCCTAAACAAACACTTTTTGCCAACTCCTGTGTAACGTCATCGCTCAACTAGGCGATGCCGAGTGTCGATTGTGGTGTAGCCTTTAACCCTTTTGGTATGGCTGATGCTCTGGTGGAGGAGTTGTTGCGTTGGCATTCCGTTATCGTCGTTTGTGCAAAAGTACGTGCAGCAGGGCTTAGCTAGACGGATTAACAATTCCCCGACTTCCGGCAACAGTATTCAGGTGCCAACGTGAAGTTAGAAGATTGAAAACGAAGAGGAAGTCCATTTGACCCTGAAAAGAGCCTTGTGTATACGTTAGAGGTTTCGTTCTATTGGTCATCTTGAGCACACCTCCCATTTTGTGAGGTTTGGTATCTACGCCAAGCACTCTGCAGGGGCATGGAACTGGCGTTTGAGATGGTGCCTTCAAGCGCCTATGCATGAACCCTGGGGCGGCCAGGAGCCATTGAGCATCCTGGGACGCAAAGTTGTGGCGACTGGAATGCAGGCCAAGCAGGCTCAGGCGCTAATGGAAGAGCCGGGGAGTATCAAAGTCGCATCCTGGGCGCTCGACTGGAGAAAATTGAAAACCACGACATTTGCCTGGTTACTGTAGGCTGTGACACATGGCTGATTGCTTACAGCAACTTCGTCCTCTGTCGTACGTTTCGCTAGTCATGGAGGTGGTTTACACAAGGATCGTCCGCATCATTTACCTTTGTGCTCGCGAAAGAACGTTATACTGGAGGCTCTCGCTCGCACGCGTGTTACTGTAGTCTCGGACGTTCGGCGAGTACATACGTATCACTGCATATCATATTTGATGCCTTAAAGCACGATTTACATGAGTTCCACTCAAAATCTTGTTTGCAACGTCATGGTGTTTGCGTGCGTGTAATGTGTTAGCCCTCGTATTGATTGAGATTCAAGTTGAATCTTGCATTATGCGGGTTGTTAAGTCTCCTAAAGTCTGGCGACTACTTACGCTATTGACGTTCTGCGTGCTGGTGTTGTACCTGCTTTCTTTCGTCCTTCCTTCTCCGTTAGTCGAAAGGACTCTGCTTGATTAGCTATCCTGCTTTAAAGATACAAACTTCGGGAGCGCGTCTCGGCGACTCGGTGCCATTAGTCACTACGACACTCGGTTTACCCTACTAACCGCACTCGACGAGGACGAGCTACGTGATAGCTTGAGGCTGTTACAGGCCAGCTTTTGGACCACCGTTCAGCAATTACAGATCGAAGTATGGATCGCCCACGGAACACTACTCGGCTGGTACTGGAATCAACGCGCTTTGCCGTGGGACACGGACGCCGATGTACAAATGTCTTTTGATACTCTGAAAGCTTTATCGTCTACATATAACGGAACGACGTTCGATTACACTCTGCCAGCCACGAATTATACCCGGACCTATCTACTCGACATCAATCCATCCTTCTCCCGGCAATCACAGATAAACAGAGCTAATACAATTGACGCCAGGTGGATTGATATCACGAATGGCAAATTCATTGATATCACCACTTTGTATGGTGAGGAAAAAGCGGGCGCAATATTACATTGTAACGATGGTCATAGCTATCTCGTACGATTGATAAACAAGGCTAAAACACCATTACTGACACCTCTAGCGTGAGCATATTTGGCCATTACGACCATCGCTTTTCGAGAACGTCCTCGTCCAGGTACCCTCACAACCGAAAGTCCTACTCAAACAAGAGTATGGACGAAAATCGCTCACGAAAGACCGCTTTCACTGGTATTTGTATATAACATTGCGTGAAATTATCTAACTAACTTAATGTAAGGTATCGGTTCAACTATGAAGCGATGGAGTGGCAGTGGGAAGGATAGTCGCCTTTGCATCGGCGGGGGTGCCCTCGGCTTCGCCACGCGCTTACCTCGCGCCGAGGCCTCAGTCAACCTAGTACTTTGTCTTATTAGCATAGCTAATGCCATATCCTTATACGCGGAATCGGATCTACAGCTGTACAAGCTAAGCCCCTGCTGACGACCAATCGAAACACTGCGGGGTCGGAACAGGAGGAAAGGAAGAAATATGAGATTCAGAGTATGGCGGTCTTTCAGGAGTATACCTCCGGAAAGACGAACTGGGCAGGCTCAGACTGATGCAGCCGTCTCCGCTCCTGGCTGTGACACGTGCACAGGCAGTTGCGCGTGTAGATGGTCCACGTATCGGTAGCAATCCATGGTTGCTCAGGCTTTGTCCCTCCGCCGCGCCAGCTTGCATGTTCCACAAAGTTATGGAAGGTCACCCAAGCAGCTACACTAGCCAGAGGTAGACGCGAGGTAGACGGGCCAGATCAGTCACGATTCATAGTCTCGTAAACACCAGGCGCGATATCATTCCGGTTGCGGTGATCTCTCATCCCTTACGTGAGCCCTGCAGTGTCTGCTAGTCCCAAAGTCTTAATCCCGCGAGCCATGTCGCTCCTCAGGCGCACGAACGGGACGCACACCCTCCCCTCCTTCACATTGTTCCATGCCTTTTCATTACTCCCTCTCGCCAGTAATGTGTCGAGGGGCCCTTCTACCATACAACCAGGTCGTACCGTCAACGCACGTCTCTTTACCCACGTTCATTGTCACCACATGCCACAGTGCCATCTCAGTTTTGCATCGATTGAATACGCCCTGGTGTCAGAGCGCGCCAAGGGGAGATTGCTCAGCTCCTTGCATGACCCGCGGTCCGCCAACGGCGAAGTTGTACACCAAGTACCACTTCTGTGAAACATTTGGTTGTCGTCCGTCGAACAGACAATCATGTGTAACCAGCCCGTCAAAGCTCCTCGCACTGGTCACCTTCAGCTGATAGATATGGCCGTCCGTCTTTTTGCATCTGGTTCCTCTGTATGCTCGGCTTACACCGTAATCACACACCCCGAAGACGTCTGACAGTGGTTCTGCTCAAGCCATGTCGTTATCGCTCGAGACGGTTCTCACCATTGTCGGCCTGGTAGTGAGCGTCGCTCCGATCGTGAGGTTCGTGGTGGACAGGATGTTGAGGCGACGACGATCACATCCTTCGCTGACCTCTGTCAGTATAGGCACGTGCCCCAATCGACTGCGCCTGCAGCATCAGTAGCTTCGGACTAGATCAGCTGACGATGGAGTGAATTGGATATAACCCCGTCGAGAACGTAGAAGCCGATCTCTAGGCCGGCGACGACAGACCAATCACGTCAGTACAGAGTGGTGCCCCAGACAGTACAAGGACAGCTGGGCGGCAAGGTCTAGTGACCAAGGCATGACGGTGCTCAAACATCTGGTTGAACGACAATTGCAAGAGCGCAGACAAATTCCCGAGGCTGAAGCTTTGTCGACAAGGCTCTACTAAAGTGTTCTGAAGACATCACCAGCGCTTAACTGGATTGAGTGGCGTAAGCCACAACCAAGCCCGGCTTGAAAAAAATACTCAATACTCGAATAGCTCGGCGACCCTCTACAGTAACAAACGCATGAATTCAGTCGTTCAGTTCAGGTCTCTCACTTCGCTGCACACCATCTCATCCACTCGTTCGCCCACTTATCGTCCTTCCCCTACCATTTCCCTGCTCTGCTAACCACCTTGCCCTCAACGCTTCATCCGCTGCCTCCGCTTCACTCCTCGTTACTCGCTCGATCCTGTTGTTCCTAGCCTTCTCATTGGCATCCGCCATTCGCAGTCCTTTTTCTGTGACCCATATAGCAGCATATCTAATCCACGTCGAGGATGTGCTCAAATCGGTTACGTTTTCCAGGACGTGGTACCACCATGATGGTGTGTCAGGAAGCTTTCGCGCGAGAAGAGACGTGAGGTACCGAGATACACGGGAGTATCCCGAAGGTTATCACATTCCAACTTGGTCATAAAAGTATAATATATAAGCACCATCTCATTTCTTCGAACCTCTTATTTGAATATTAGCTTAGCGCTCTGAATGAAGTAAGTCATTATATTACACAAGATGTGGTTTATTAACAGTCTTAGATACACCGTATATGCCCCATACAGCGCTTCAGCAGTAATACTCAATAACACACTTCTACATAATTACAATAGATTCTGTCGCTATACACCACAGTTCAGAGCTACATTTTTCATCGTAGAATTAATTGTGCCTGATCCTACCTTACACCCTGATCCGCGTCTGTTCCGCGTCTAACAAAAACACGTAACGAGAGTCAATGAATGATCCGCTTCTATGGCACAGTATGACTAGGGTCTTAGATATAAACTAATCAGTAGCCTAGCAGGAGAATGAATGTATGCTTGAATCCGTACACACCAGAAGCATAAGCATTTCAGCTAAAAAAGGAAATGACGAAACAAGGGTGAGGATTGCAACATTGGCAGGAAAGAAGGCCTTGTTACTCGTGCAACAACGCGGATGGAACTAGGAGGAACAACCAGGAAACACGTCGTGTTGACAGTATATCGTTGATATGTACAGAGAGCCCGTTTGTAAAGGCTGCGCTTCGCTTCTTCTGAAACCTGCAAATAGACGTTCTTGTTAGCCTGTGTTCTCTTCCTCATCACAGAGCAACATAGTTATTGGCAATCCTCTAGATGCTTGTGGAGGATTTTGATGTTTTGCTGATGTGGACGGTTTTCCGACGTACTCAAGACTTTTGTCACTTGAGTCGAAGAGATCCTGACCTAGTGAGTTCTGCTGTAAAGAAACACTTACCGATTTTGGAAATCGATCAACGTTCATGTATCCAGTATGAGCAGTCTGCTCGAGCTGGGTTGCAATAGACAGTTCGGTGTCGGCGAGAACAGTCATGGTCTGGTCGATTACCGCCTGTTCACCAACCTTCCAGACCGAGACAGCCCGATCGAGCAGCTCTTTATAGTCACTTATCGTGCTCAACGAGTCTTCCCTATACGTTCTGCTTCGTTTGTCGAGTTGGTCAAATGTGCAGATAAGGTTACCTCTGTGGCACGAATCGCACGGTCGTGAATCTTCAAGCTTTATACACTGTGGTAAATTACTGTCAGTTATTACTGCCTTCCTCTCATCTTCATTGTGCATGCGACTGCTACGTACCTTTACTCGTTTCTGCCTACACTCGCGACACGCTCGAGTTGCATGTTCACGTCGCCGGCGCGATGGTATAATTTCGTCTGGGTGGATGTTATTGCTTAGATCTGATGGCCTTAGTGGTGGTGTGGAAGCTGCCATTTCGTATCACAGATCATACTCGGGAATCACAATTGTAACTCATAACGTACGGCACAAGTAAAGCTGAACGGTCCATGGAGAAGATCCATGTTGAGCCTCAGAGTAGACTATCGTCATGAAGTCTCGGGAAAAGATTCCGTTAGTCTCTGTGTCGGTTAAGTTTTTGGGAACAACGCTGATCTGACACAATTGCGGCGATGGTGTTCCCATTGTATATCCGATACCTTCCTGATGAGAGAACGATTCTTTTAAGCATCATCAATCTTAGCGACCAGTCACATGCCATAAAGAGCATTCTCTGGCGGTGATCAATACAAACTTACAGCGAGTACTACCGTGCCGAAAGCTATATCCCTGCCAGATCCCATCTTCTGGCTGATCTTGTTCTCCTACCGCTGATCCTTTACGGCAATTGTATCTGACCAAGAAAAAGGTACCCAGTGGAAACTCTACTGCCCAATGAGGACACCATTAGTGACGTTCTGTATACATACAGAAAGTTCAGCATAATATACATTGATGATCAATTATAGGAACACCGATTTACTGGGAGCAATCCACCACCATCAGGGTGCGGAAACAAGAAGAATCTTGGGTGCTCATTAGTCTCAGCCACGTGCGGAAGCGGCGCGGAGTATGCGGTCTTCGGCTAATCTGTCTTTGAATAGCGCAAAGGCCGTCTTTAAAATCCCGTCTACTACGACAACCGTCTTACCGGCGCTTCCAGCACCCAGTGCTCCTGCACTGAAGCTGGTACAATGACATAGCAATAAACGATGATGACGACGTGTCGTCTAGAGAACCTAGGCAAGATGTATCTTCTAGAAGATATTCATAGGTATCTTGGATCATCAATGCATACTTAGCCATCGGCACTGACTGACAGCCATTATAAGCTTAGTATTGTTGTAATCAAGGTGACCATGTCCACATTTATATGGAGTTCAACTTGTCTAAACCTTTGCTAGACACTCCGAGGCTCGCAAATGGTGCCGCGCTTATAGCAAGGTCTTGTCTTGTGCAAATCCTCCTCCGAGCATTGAGTTATTTCCCTCTTTTGTAGTGAGCCTGGTAACTTTCACCTTCGCACTTTCTCTATAAGCTTGCCATCTTTGTCATCCACGGCAGGCTCTTCCTCCTTGACAACATATCCACGACCATAGCAGTGATCTGCTAGGTCTTACTTCGCTCGCTCGATTCTACGTCCGTCCAGCTCAGTTCTTGTGTAGGGTGCTGTTAGTAGTAGGGTTTCTGGCGGATGCGATTGCCGAAAGGCTTCGACGTGGCGGTAAAACGCAACGTAAGCAATGATGTTTGATCTCTAGTCCTTTTTGAGATCTGGAAGTGACCTTACATTGGAATGTGCTAGATGTTCGTCGCGAACGCGCTCGCAAATCCGGCGATAGCACTCCGGGCCGATCCTAAGGTCTACCTTGAGATCTGCTTCGCAGGTAGGACATGACTCACTGAGTTATACGGTGATTAGAGCCTGCATGTCACGTGAACGAGTCGCAAGAGAGGATGCTCCTGGACAATCATCGGTAAGGCTTCCGGCTGTTGCTGCGCCAATACTTGATATCGAGTTGGTCCTCGGTGCAAAGTGCCAAACAGAACTGGTGAACGAATCCAAAGAAGCTCATGCATATGATCAACGAACTCAGCATGCACATACGCTGCTTGCAGTAGATCGTCCTCGAGATCATCGTGCTTATGTTCGGTGTATGCTGGAGGTTGCCCTAAGTACGAGGGCACGTCGGAAGCCTGCTTGGTGATGGTCTGGAGCACGTTTCGTTCCGCAGGTGAAATCTGATAGATGAACTCTTTCCTGTCGATAACTCCCAGGACAATTTACAGTGGCAGAGGCAGACTCATAAATTTGGATCAGGTATTGTGCTCCTGCTGGGCGAGATGTGCTGCGCAGATATCGAGCACATCCAGAGCTGGTAAGTTGCCCTTCGTGAGATGTATGCCAGGGTCTATTCCGTCAAATTCAGAAACTCAGCTCTTTAGCTGCCAAAACCATTCGAGGAGACAAAAACTGACAGCTAAGTGACCTGTTGTGGCATAGGAGCTCGTGCTAGAGCTATGAAGGGCTGACAGGGCGTCTCGGAAGATCGAAGAACGTTGAATCTAAGTAGCGCTGTGCTGCTTCAAACATCAAGTGCTGAGCTGTTATGTAACATCTTATTTATGAGGGGCGAATGGCTCAGTAGCTTTGGAAAGACGGCTAGATAGGCTCATGCTCATCAGTACTGCTATAGAAAAGTGGAATGGTTTAGGTCAGTGTCAACGGAGTAATATCATTGACGACAAAAATTCATGTTCACCTCGCAGCTTGCAGGCTTCTTTAATCACGAGGCGGTTCCCGTGATGTTTGCACATACGGCCCTACCTACTAATTGGCCTGGTCTCTGTCTGCGCTGCTTCAAAAGTGGCGGTCCTCAACTCCCACCAGTCCGGATCCTCCACGCCACATGTTCTTGACAACATGTTCGGACCCGGTTTTGTACCATGACCGAACGGGTTTCTGAGGACGCTGGCAACATCTCTAGTCAATTGTTTTGCCGAATCTTTCTTGTCAGGTGCCATCGGTGTTGTGGTAGGGTTATTATTGAATTTCCACCCCGTAGCCGTTGTCGAAGAGGAGTGGCTTGAGACTCTCAATAAAGACAGCCTCTCGTAGAGGGCATGCAGTGTCTCGTGCAGTTTCCTGCTGACAGCATCAACTTCAGCACTAGCTCTTAACATTTGCAAACACCTTGATGCTCTCTTGAGATCTTCTGTGGTTGTCGTGTCGTCTGAGCTGGTCAGACACTTCACAGCTACGTCACAGAGAAGTATAGTCGTCGCCATGAAGATCTCAAAGACAGATAGCCAGCACCGCAAGTGCAACGGCGAAGTGCCGCCTCCGAAGCCCAGCAGATCAAAAATCCGAGCGATGCATCGTGCACCGTCAATACAACGAGTGATGTGGCTGTGTGCGCGCTCAGAAGATCGCTCCCATGGCAGTGGACTATTGATGACCTTCGCATGAACAGCGTCCCCTAAGATGCGGTGATGTAGTAAGATGACCGAACCAAGGTACATCGCGTGGGCGAGCATGAGCGCACCGCTCTCACATGCGGTCAGAGGTTCGCACTTCCCAGCCATGAGATTTGATAGCGTCATGAAGGGAGGAAGGGTCGAATGCCAGCCCTCGAGCTCTTTCATTCGTTCTTCAATTTCGTCAGCAGTAGGTGCTTGGGGTCGGTAAACTTCTTGGAGAACTCTGAGCTTGAGGAGCCCCACTTCAGTCACCTTTACTTGACTGCTATTGTTCAAGTTTTGCTCTGCTTTACGATAAACGTTGGTCATTACGGAGCTGACTTCCGCCTCAGTCAGAGCAGGTTGATAGCCGAGAGAAGTCGCAAGCCAACTGGAGAAGTCAGTACATGCCTGAACGAAAGGGGAAGGAGGAGGGCATACCACTCTAGGAATATGATGCTTCGATATAGCTTGATCCGAATCGATGAGACATTACTGAAGCCATTGCTATGAGGGTCTTCAACCCCCCAACGACACAACTTCAGTGCGTGCTCGACGACAATGCGTGTAGTACGTCTTTTCTCTATGATACCGTACATGCATATGCATACCAGTATTCGAATCCCTCTGATAGTACTACTCTCGATGACGTTATTTATATGCCCAACGCAAGTTCTTAACAAAGCATCCTTGAATGCGTTCGGCACTCGATCAACCCTATCCAGATATTGAGAGCCCAATGCAGAAATTGCGCACAGTTCGGTAACATCAATCATATCGCTGTTGTGAGCGACATACACTTTGTCACATATAACGTCAAATTCGTCGGGAGTAATGACGTAGCATAAGCCTTCAATCACATCAAAAAAGAACTTTGCACCATTCTTTACCACATCCTGAGGAGGTAGATGAAAAGTCGTGTAGGTCTCCGGAACTCTGTAATTCTGGTCGTCAGGTTGGCTGTCTTGAACCAATCTTGCGTTGAGGTCCGTCTGGATCTGGGATATCTGCTCCGCCGGTAATAATAGAGGGTGTGCCGACGATGTTGTTGCTACACCTTTGGCTGGCAACAAGTCACCAGGACTGCCCGCACTTTTAGCACTCAGAACTCCTGTATCTTGTGCATTGTGACCAGATTCATAAATATCACATGCGGCTTGAAGCTCGGCTATTCGATGGCATAGTCCCTTGATTTCTACCTTCCTACTCCTCCGCCCGTCTGCTAAGGTGTAGTCACAATTAGTATTGAAATGGACACACTTCGCACAAGGCTGTGCACCGTTACACTGCCCACATTAGCCGTTCCGCGCTCGAAAAGCCCAATCTTGACGCGCAGCCACCAGCCATGGTGCAAGCGTTTTACAGCAGCATTAGAAAGCGCCAGAGCCAGCTTGACTGAGAAGGGATTAAGTGCAAAGAACTTACTTTAGCGCGCTTGCGTCTGTACTCCCGACAAGCATGCGTGGTGTGCGATCGCTTTCGGCCATCAGCGAAAGCGTTTCTGTCGCGATCAGATAATGAAATATTTCCAGACCATCCTTTGCCGGAGACAGCCTTTGCTGGGCCGGTCAGTGACATGTCTTCGCGGAAACGGGTCCAATGTATCGAAGGACACGAACGAGTTGTAAGCTGGTGCCAATGAACGAGTCGGTCTGGTAGAACATTTCGGGAGCACCGAGCAAGGAAATCAATCACGGTTTGTTTGTTAGATACTACTGTTGTTTCGATAATTACTTGTCATTTCAGCAATTATGGGGTGAATTATTTCAAGGTTTCGCCGAAAGGCAACATTCCACCCCCTGATCACTAGGTCGAGCCATGGGCATATATTGCCGTATTGACGCGCAACCCAGCAGCATTTCAAACGATTAACGGATAACTGAGTGGGCACGTCATTTCGAACACGGTAAGAGTTTTTGTTTGCGGAATCCATCTCCGAGTCACCTAATGACAGAATGTCCTCGAAGCCCTCGACACAGACTACGGATTAGTTATTCCAACTAATCGTATCGCCAGTACTACCACTAGTATATTGTGCTTCCATGATCATTGTGGCTGCGAGGTTCTCGGCTGTCGACACTAATGCTCTATTCAGCCTGCAGGCATTACTTGTATTGTACGACGTGGCAGAGCATAATCTTAGGCCCGTGCTTCTTCATGGCCAACTCTAGGGCGCTCTTAATACAAAGTGTCGCGTTGATGCGTTTATGAACGGTAATTGCGACACGCTAGCTAAGAAGAAGCCGTATCCTGTCTGTCGAGCTATTTCGTGCCTGGTCTTTCTGTCGGTCTGGCATTACAGACACTGTGCTAAACCTGTAGGGCAAGATGCGACAATGGCGAACACGACGTTCAGGTAGGCGGTCACCCCCTCAGACACGCCTGTGTCGTGTAGCAACTGTGTATTACCAGAGAACTCTTTACTTGAAATCTTTGCCCCTTAGACCGTCGGTGACATGTCTTCGTTGACCACCGAGCGAAAACCTTCATAGGTAACATCGTCGATGGATATAGGGAGTCTTGTAGGACATACGATGGGAGTTGGTAGTGAACCACGTCAGGCTGTCCGGAGTGCATTTCCGAGGTTACACTTCGGATGTTTCATCCGGCACAGGTCGAATGGGTCATTCGCAAAGTAGTCGTTCCACCTTATCGGACTCTGTTTCCTGGACGTTTCAGTGGTCTTTAGACTGACGTCTCCACATCGCGAGCAACGGAAATACAATCCCGTTCACTGCGTCAGCAGCTTATCGCAGACCCCTTAGCAGGGAAATACAGCTTGGCTAAAGGCTGATACGATCACCTCGACATGTGAGTGTAGGAGCATACTGGAGCACAGGCGAACGTGTTGCTGACATTGGGTGTAGAAAGAACACGAGGTCCATCAGATTCTGAATTCATCGGCAGCCAGTTAACGAGAGGGTGTGTAGATATAAAAATGCCTCTACTTTCGAGTCAATTCATCACTTAGTATTGATTCTTCCTCCTGGGCCATCTCAAATCAAGCACTCCTCGGTCTTGGTGCCATCATTATGTGCATAACAGGTAACCTCGGACAACACAACCACGTGGTCATTGATAGTGGTGACTTAAGTGGCACGCATCCCTCAAGCGTTGAAAGGTTCCTATCACTACTTCTCAATTGGGTCATTGTGGGCGTTATTAAACTTGGTACCGTTGACCTGTGCTTTGTTACTTAGACTGACCAATCTTTTTTTATGTATCAGAGCATCTAATACGGAAGTCGAACGACCAGATCATTGTTTTCTCTATGAACGGCTATTTCAAAGACAAAGATGTCTCAAAGGCTGCTATATATCTGCGCGATTGCTGGCCGTTCTTGAATGATGTGATGATACTACCGCAAACACCGCTAATAGTTATGTATCTATCCTCCAATTCACCTTACACTAAACTCTTTCCACCTCTCTACCTGAAAGGTCGAGAACTCGCCGTCTTTCTGTTATTGACGGTTTTGGAGTTTGCTCTCCTAGGTCTCACGAATTACGAACTGAAGATATGTTCGGAGCCAGCCCTGGGCAAGGCGTAAAACTGCACCGCAACAGCCCCGGCGTATGGTGAATGATCGCGCACTCTTCAGCCTTCTGACAATTTGTCTATAGTGTCATCTACGGATCAACCCCACGTACAACACGAACGAGACGATAAAACTATTTCTTCCTGACGATTCGGGACCGAGGCAAATCGAAAGGGAGGATTGTATAGATACTACAGAGGACGAGTGTAGCTCGTTTCTCTACGATAAGCGTTTGTGAGGAACTGGTTGAAGGGTGTATTTCTGGTTTGGGATTGAAACAGCTCGCTTGACTTGAGTATACCATTCAACATCGGTGATTGTGGATTGATATTACTGAATCCTATATTCTAACACTTTAGATAACGTTTGATCATTTACCTAAATTGGACGGAGTGCTCAAAACAAACTACATTTGCTGTTAAGGACAGTGCTGAGCATTTGGCGAAATGAAGGATAGAGAAACGCTCGTTTCTAGCTGTGATTGCGCACGTATAAATAGCATTGAGTTCTTGCTTTGCGGATTAGGGAAACAAGCGCTATAATGAGCAGGGGTGTGCACCTGTGGTTTCCTACCCCGTGCGACAGAGAAGCTTCTATCGTCTTCTCATGTTGCGTTAGTACGACTAGGGCGATGTCTCTCTTACATGACCTGCTTGCTTCACCAGTTTATCCATACTTAGTGGTGGACCACGCCACTACATTCGTTCATAAAACAACCTTTCCACCGCCCTCTATTTGCACGACCGTTAGCTTGTTCTCAACGGGCACGCGTCGAATCTTACATACTTATATCTGTGCTATTGAAGCGAGAATATACTTTTTGTGGCTGTCGCTTTATGTGGATGAGCTTTACTCCGACTCGAACGAGCTCGCAATAGACTTGTTGTGAGGCAAGTACGATTGCACTCCACGTGACCAGTAACGGTACATGGTGTGGAACCTCAAGGTGGTTCTACTCGGTAAGAACTGGGTTGGGATCTATAGCTGGTATGAGTCAACGGGCAAGGTCTGGTTATGCACAGGTAGGGTCCCCGGCTGTGGGTGTTCTGGGTACACGCGAGCAGCGGTGTCCGATTTGAGGAGAGTCATCAGCAGATTGCTTAACAGGTGGGTATCAACGGCTGGGTCGACCCCAAAGCGGACATATTAAGCCTGGTGTATAGCTGGCTCTCGAACGAGCAGAATGGACGATGGGCGATGGTGGTGAATAACGCAGACAGTGACGACGTTGTGTTCGGACCTCACAGTGGCAACACCGATAGACCAAGGTTACAAGGGTCAGTGCACACAACGGGATAGACTATGATGAATAGTGTAGTGAGCTTGTATGATAGAAATTGATTACGACGTAACTATGAAATGTCAGTTCGTGTCTGACCTACGTGGTATATATACTATGTAGCGAATATGCTTTGCTTAGTGTTGCCCCGTATGCTTAGTGTGCTTAGTACTGATCACGGCTGATTAAGGTAATCACACTGATCACTTTTAATCACGTGACTTCTCTGCGTTGATCTTTACGTATGAAGCATCCGCCTAACCTTCCTATATCTATTGTCGTGGCTGCAGGTCGGTCGTGGTTCGTGACACCAGGTTGGAGTTCCCCGATCATGAGAAAAGGAAGTTAAGCAGCACTAAGGAGGTATGTTTGATTAAGTGCGATCGAGCGCTAATAAGGTAGTTGGCGAGCAGTGTTCAGATACGATCTGCAGTACATTAGCTAAGTATAGGAATTTACCCTTGAAATGCTCAGAGACGCCGGGATACTGGTGCACAGGAAATGCCCGAACGCTTAAGCGAGCTGGGCGTATACTATACTATGAACGGTATATACATCCTTCGCCGCTGATTCGGCATATACTATATACGTTTTCTTGGTTCTGTGTCTACGATACATAATATCAGCTCAGGTCTTTGCTTGAGCCTACCTTGCCTTTCTTCCGAGCAAACTATGCGATGGTGACGTAAGGAGCCCACAACAGCCATGGTCTAGAACCTATAGCGGCAGCAAGCAACGGTAGCGGAAATGAAAATCCGATTCACATGGTTGAATAATTGTGTTTTCCGATACATTCGCCATCTCCCGACTTGGCTTATGGTTATATGAGCGCGCTTCCGGTATGGTATCTGACGAGCTGCAAGCCGTCATTCGGAGTCTACACAGCCCAGCGCTGCTTTTATCGCAATCTCGAATGATACTTGCGGTCAACGATGCTGTATGTAGGCTCACCGGCGAACTTTCGCACGAGTCCTTGATCGACCGCAATGTTCAGGAACTGGGGTTTGAGCTAGCCTCAGACGGCCAATTTTGCCACCAGGACTGGGACTCCCTGTTTCAAGCATGTGTGTCTGATCAAGCAAAGCCCGTGATATCGCGAGAGAGCAAATATGGAAGCAGCAACGACAAGCCGTGTGAGTCTCGGGCCAAAGACTTCTGGGATGACGAAGACCGAAGGGAGGCGGCAATTTCGGATGTCGTAGTTACAGAGTTGAGGTCAAAGTCTGTGCCAGTGCGAGCTCGCATGATTATGCGGCCCTTGCAACTCGAAGACGGTTCCTTCTACGTTGTCGTTTTCCAACGACCATCAGCGCGTACACAATTTGATGACGACGGGCACGCCCGAAAAGATACTAATGCGGGTGAAGCCGACCTTCAGCTATCTCGGAGTGATCTTAAGGAACGAGAGGCGCAGGTGCATAACCTCGTAAGCACTAATATACCATACTTCACAGCAATCTTCGATTCTGAGGGTAAAGCGGTACACTTATCACTGTCATGGCAACGTGTCACGGATATGAAACAAAAAGACAGTCTAGGCACCGGATGGTTTCAGGCGATTCATCCAGACGACAGACAGTCCATGAGGAACGCTTTCGATAAAATGGTGAAGGTTGGTGACAACTCGTGGACTTGGGAAGCTAGATATCGCAATAAACACGGTACTTACAAGTGGTTTCTAGTTCGTCTAGAGCCTGCTAAGGACGACACCGGCAGCATCAAATACTGGTATGGGTCTATGATGGACGTGGATGCATTGTTAACCTCGAGGCAAGCATCCGAGAACCGCAGAAAGTCTATTATGGCACTTGTGTCAAAGACCAATGTTTGTTTGTGGGGCCTCAATACAGACCGCAGTCTCCTGCTTCAGGAAGGCTCGCTGCACTGGGACCCTATGGCGGCATTGGACATTCGCTCGAGAAGGTCAAGCATAGCGGACCCGGACGCGTCGACCTCCTCGGACCGTGTTTTCGACTCTATCCAAGACATTCTCGATGGCAGAACGAATATTCAGATCTTAGAGCACAAGGAGCAAGACCGATGGTATCGATCTACCCTGATTGCTGACCTCCAAGGCCATATACCACATCAAACCACAAGCCAGATTGTACAGGCAGTGCTAGGTCTGACATTTGACATAACAGACGTTAGAGCTCGGACTGAGCTCGAAGTGCAGAACGAGATTCTCGTCCAAAAAGAACGTGCAGCGAAGGAAGCTAGTGAGCTCAAAAGCAGATTTGTGGCCAACGTAAGAGCGCTATGTCGGATTGTGCAGACCAGTGAATACTAACGATGATAGATCTCGCACGAGTTGAGGACGCCTATTGCTGGAATCATTGGCATGAACGATCTGCTTATAGAATCCTTGGTCAATCAGGAACAACGCTATTTCTCCAACAGCATACGCTCGTCCGCAGCACAGCTTCTGACCGTGGTCAATGATGTTCTCGATCTGAGCAAGATTGAAGCTGGACGCCTGGAGATTGAAGCATTGCCATTCCGGGTTTGTAGGCTTGTTGAGAACATACAAAGCATCATGACCATCCAGGCAGAGCGTAAAGGACTCGAGTTCGTATGCAGAAATGTTGATATCCCACAGGCAGCTGTGGTCATTGGTGACCCTAATCGACTGCAGCAAGTATTCTTGAATTTACTGAGCAACAGTATCAAATTCACGCAGACCGGCAGGGTAACGTTAGATGCGTCTCTGGTACCATCGACTAAGGCCGCCAAAGAAATCATCTCACAGTCTTCGGTCCACATCAATCCAACTTCTCAATCCTCGAAGTCCTCAGACGATGAAGCTCAGATGATCCAAGTCCATTTCGTTGTGGAAGATACTGGTTGCGGAATGACCGATGCCACAATCGAAAAGATATTCGAAGCGTTTTCGCAAGCCGATTCCTCAACCGCTAGGCAGTATGGTGGTACTGGTCTTGGATTAACAATCACTCGTCAACTTGTGGAATTGATGAATGGCTCAATCACATTCTCATCCACACCAGATGTCGGCACTCGGGCTGTGGTCACAATGAGCTTCAAAGAGGCCAGCCAAGAAGATGAAGAAATCGATTTAGACGTTCTGGATCAATCGCATGCACTGGCAACGGATGCCAAACACATCACCAAAGCTTACACTTCCTTGGATGACACCAAGAGACTACCAACGCGTCAGACATCTGCTAGGAGAGGAAGTCAGGATCAAGGTCATGCCCTGTCCACAGTGTCCATGACCGAGCGCAACAAGAAACTCATCCTGATCGTTGAGGACAATGCAGTAAATCTGAAGATAGCAACAGTCATGACTGAGAGACTAGGATTCCAGGTCATCACCGCCTCAAACGGAGAAGAAGCTCTCAACCTGTTGGCTGAACGTGTGGGATCCCTGCTACCTTGCCCGGACATCATTCTCATGGACTGCATGATGCCTATAATGGACGGGTACGAAGCTACTCGAAGACTCAGGCAGGATATTTCACGTTTCCCTGCTAGTTCTAGAGGGACGCCCATCATTGCTCTGACTGCGAGCGCCCACAAGGGCGATATGGAGAGATGCTTGGAAGCAGGCATGAACGATTACTTAATCAAGCCGGTCAACAAGAAGAAGTTGGAGCAAGCTCTAGTCCAATGGACATTGAAAGCACAGCAGAGATTGGCTCCGATCGGGGAGCTACAGGATAGTCGTGCAGAAACCTGATTCGATGGACGTTCACGGAACAGTTAGAACGAATCGGCTTTGATCGTGAAGACTTCGCCTGTTGTGATCTCTGTCCTCTCACATATCTAGCGACTGCACAGGAGTAGTCCAAAGCCAGAGTAAGTGAGGAGCTGTATTTTCTCGGGTTGCGCAGGAAGGCTGCACAAGGCTGCACAAGGCTGCATGGTCAACTTCTCCATGCCACCTTCCTCAGGCCAACCCCAATGATCAATTCATCCACAGCAACATGTACGACTTCTCAGCCTTCCGAGTGGGGGGATCCTGTAGCAGGTAGTGAAGTATGGCTGTATACAGGCGAAGCTGTCGGATGTGGTAGCTTTCTGCTTGTTTGTCCTCTGTAATACTTTTTTTTCTTCTACTTAAAGCAGCAAAGTCATCCATCAACTCGAGATCCGTTGCCAGGCACTAACCAATATTTTCAAGAGATCAGCCTTCATAGCAAAACTTATTAGCTGGGTGCCGTCAGCCGTCGCGACACTCGCCTCGCGCGTGATCGTACACTGAATGGCGAAAAAACGTACACGGCCCTCAAGGCACTCCTCGGCAGCTATACCGCTACTGCGCCCCTAAAGAGCCTTAAGCCCAGCAAACGACAAGTGCCGAAGCAGGACGTCAGCTGACAGGTCAAGGAGGAGAAAGCGCGGCACGAGGGACATTGCCGGCGCCGGCCGTGCTACAAGCCCTCTTCCAAGCGGTTCATACGGTCATATATGAGGCTCAAGGTATGGCTTACGACCATTGAGAGCTGCTAAACACACCCTAAGCCCTGTATCACAGTATAGTGTGCAGCGCCACGACGACTTGCACTCACAGTTCTGGTACCACTGCTCTCTCGCAGGCTGTTGTCGCTGCGCTCGCTCCACGTACCAGAGCGTTTGTTCCGCATTGGTCACACAGACGCAGCGAGCATGTAAATTCCTTCGTGATGCACACCTCCTTGCCAAGCACTTGTTGAAGGCACGGGTTGTAGACCTATATTCCGCCTTTAAGCAGGGTTTGTAGTGCTACAGTAAGTTGCGGTCGATGTGCTCATGATAGCACTATCCATACGACTAGGATAAGCTATGTCGACATTCGGTTCTTTGAGTCGTGTATGAGTCGTGTAAAAGAAGTGTTTATTAGCCTATCGTACCTCGCGTCGAGCGAATTACTGTCAAGCACCTTTGCACATGATCGTGTACTATGGAAGGTATTCATTCCTATATTTCGAGTTTTTTGTAGTACTTTTTCATCAAAATCTTGATTTCTTCGTAGGACTGTTCTATCCCCGCACGCGACTTGACAGCCAACCTGTTAAGCTTTTCCCGCTCATTAATTACACTGCTATTATCAAGTCGTCCACTATATTGCTGGATTTATTTGCACCCATTCCTTGTTGTAGAAAAGCCTAGTGTAGTAGAAGACCCTTTAAGAAAACCACCTAAGTTGAACTCCCTCGTATCCCTCACATCCACACTCTCCCACCCACCGCTCCGCCTCACCACCCCATCAAGCCGTCCATCAAGATTACAACCCCCCATCGTCAAAGGCCACACCCACCCCCAAACCCACACATAGCCCATCGTCACCCAGTCGCTCTCATTCGCCACATGCTCAAAGAACAAAAACTCCCCACCGGGCTTCAACAGCGCTGGAATTGTCGACACGATCTGCGGCAATTGCGCCTGCGGCGCCGAACACAGCGATTTAATCGTGATGATCGTGTCGAAGACGCCCTCGGCGGTGCCGGCGCTGCTGGGCACGAAGCCGGCTTTGTGGAGGACAGGGATTAGACTACCCGGTTCAGCACCGGCGGTGAGTATGGCGTAGCGTCCGTTTGATGCGTCGAGGCCCACGGCGGCGGCGTTGGAAAGCGTGCAGGGCGGCCTTGGGCTCGGCGGCGATCATGCGCTGGATCTGGCCTGATTGGACAGGGCTGTGGAAGTGGCGCATTTGGTCGCCGGTGCCGGGGCCTAGTTCGAGGACGGAGCCGTGGGTGCGGGAGGCGAGGTGCGAGATGTAGGGTGTTTGTTCGGGGGAGAGGGCCATTTGGGGGCCGAGGGTGTTCCAGAGGGTGGCGAACCAGGTTGAGCGGAAGGTTTTGGGCCGGAGGATTAGGAGGGGGCTTGAGATGAGTGTTGCGAGGAGGGCGAGGAGGGAGGCGAGGAGGGCGAGGAGGGAGGCGAGGAGGAGGCGGAGGGGGGCGAGGGCGTCGAGGAGGCGGGGGGTAAGGGTGGTGGACATTCTGCTGGGGTCGGCGGTATGGAGAGCTTAGAGCGGTGTGCTATGTTGGATTTTGCTCACTTCTGGAATTGGTAATTGCCAGGGCGTTGTAAAGGGGCGGCTTATTTGTTTGACCGCGTCAGGACGTGGAAGTGTACGACAACTAGCGAACGAAGTTTATGGAGATCGTGAACCAGCAACGACGATAGGTGTCAATAGTAACGATAGTATTTGTGGAGAGTATCATTCACAGTAAAAATATTATGGGTTTGGAGCAATGTGATGACTATGAATATCTTGTAGTGCTTGTTGAGATGAATAGCTGACGGGTAGCTTCCCCGCACGCTTTTACCATGGCTGGGCTGGAGTAACAGCCACTCCAACAGGAACCTTCGCTGTCGTGAGGAGTGGGTGCATTGTCTCACATCTTTGGTGGTGATGCTAGTGACATCGACTGCTATCCATGTACAAGAGTATTTACAGCGTGTTCACGAGTGTGGTTCGAATTACAGTCACGAGCGTTCTAGATCTTGAGGTCGTGCGAAAGGTGGGGCGAAGAAACGTGCCTGGTGGTAGCCGCCTGAAGTTACAATTAGTAACCTTGCAGGCGTGGCCCCACTATGTATCGTGCCTAGAAAAGTCGAACTTGATCCCTAAGGCAGCCAAGATAGCTGTCGGCTTTCGCGCGTTTCGAAGCAGTGTTCATGAACTCATCCCATCCTGAAACGCAAGGTCAAAAGGATAAGAGACTATTCAGATTCATGCTAGTTTGATCATTGTCAGCGTGGTGTCTGATTCTCTAAGTACATAGCTGTCCTCCACAGCGTACTCGTCACAAAACCTTTTGAACATCTTATTAGATCTGTTGTCCAGAAGAGATATCCTGGCTCCCGAAGATCGCCCACCAAGCAACGAGGAGATTCTAGGTCATGAGATCGAGGGATACCCGCCTGCTCTGGTCGATGTTGGCAGGGCTGAAGAGTCCCCTAAGACTTGGCCAACGCGGCAATGGAAGCTAATGTCCCATCCCTGGGAGATTTATCCCTTATGGCTTACTCTGAGCAATGAATTGCCTCATTACGTGACAGATGGACGCCGAATAGACGACGATCTGCCAGAAGCTGATCCCGTGAGAGATCACGGTGTCTATGTCGTCACCTCGAGACATCCCTACGATGCTGATTTTGCGTCACCAGACGAGATGCTGCCGGAGGAATCGAAGTGGAAAATTTGACCATCTGGGTACTTGCCGGTCAGCCCCATCAACAGGTTCGCTGGTATGGACATGGAAGATCTGGTGATGGTGCTGCCTGCCAGGCTGGATTTCGTCCGTGTGGAATACCCAAGTCGGTGACATCGATCGCTCCTACTGTTCACTGACGACACGTCAGTGACGCCACCATCGTCTCTTGAGTCCGTTTCATTCGAGGACTCCATTGCTGATTCGGAAGAGCTTTGAGAAGGTGTATTTGAATCTGTCGTATCCTTCTGTCCCGAAGACATCTTTCGTTCTCTTACATGTCTGAACCACTCGTTCTGTGATACCTCCAAGAAGCACGCCGCGTCCAGATCCATGCCTTCTCGAATCAGGTCAGCTGCCCTCGAGAAAGCTTGTCTGACAGCGATGGAAGCTTCGGCGGCCGACTGAACGTCGTTCACTGACACAATTGCAGGTAAGCTATCGAAGCCTACGTCAATATCTGTACCTTCAGAGCCATGGGACAGTGGTGGCGGCGCGATTGAAGTTGGTGGAGTAGCTGTTGATCCTGCTGGCGGATCACTTGAATTTACCAGTGTTTTTGTTGGGGACATTGTTGTTTCCGTTGTGACCGATAGTGTAGAATTCATACGTGATGTGTTCTGATATGGCTCAGGCTGCTGCATCAATCGCGTCGAGGACGGCTTGGGAGGCTCTGAATAAGCACTTTCAACACTGGCCTGACCTTTGGTTCTCTTGGACCAATCTGAAAGACTAGCCTTTCCTTTGATGATATGGCCCAGTCCTTCCAACAGTCTCTCGGCTCGGCCATGATCCTCTTTCATCCTCGACCATTCTAGATGCTGCACGACGGTATCGGTCAGTTCCTGCAAGATTGAGACGTCTCTCGGTCCAGCTTAACGTACGGAAGAATCGAAAACGAGCATAGATCCATTTACGTAACGAGTATCTGATTTAAGAGGGACCTCGAAGTAGTATCGTAGAACGGGTGGCAAAGCTTTAAGCACTGGAGAATTGCGCGTTACTCGCTCTGCCAGAAGGCCAGGTATCACGACGTAGTCCCTGCCTGCAGCACTTTCCGGTGATTCAAGCTCCAGAGTGCTCACTCCGTTGAAAGCGTCTATGGCTTTGGGACAAATCCCGTGGTAACGCGCCACGGACTATGCGCCGAGCACCAGTCCATCGCCAGGTTCATGGTCGTGGTCACTGGAAAGCGAGATAGTGCGTGTGGCCTTTGCAAGGATATGTTGGAATTTATCATCGACAATGCTGATTAGACTTCGGTCGTATCGTGTTCGATACGCTGCAAGTTGAGCCAAATCGTTAAAGCCGCCATCGGTCGATAAGCGAGCTGGAAGAAGCTCGAAAACGATCGCTTGGAAGTAGTCTCCGCTAAGTGGTGAACCTGCTTGCTCCAAGGCTGTCTCTGAAAGGGGCAATGGCGATGTTGCGCAATAATACTTTGAGAGTTCGCGCGAGCCGAAGTCGTTCCTGCAGGCCTTGGGCCTTTTGCCGCCGAGCCATGACGAATCGGATTTGGCCAGGTTATGGCTCAAGCCGCAGCAGCCAGATCGCGACTTTGTTGAAAGCTTGTGGCGCTGAGATCATCGATTAGACCTGCCAGAAGTCCATCAAAGTGACAGAGGAAAATGTACAATTGCCATGATCAAGGACGCCGAAAGCGCAAGTTCGATTTGTGGGAGTGGCGTTGAGAGAGGTCTGGGCGGCTCTCTCGACCGATGCCGAATCCGAGCGCTGTTTAGTCGATCAGGCACACGGGAGTCCGGCAGCCTCATCCGTTTCGAGTCATGGGCACTTCTACTGGAAGCGATAGTCAATTCTTGGAGAGACGGCATAGATTGCGCTGAATCTGGGTGGGGGGACACCTTAGAGACTCAATACTCTTACTCGTTTCAGGAGATCAAGCCAGGCATATAGAAGGCCATTTCCTTCGATGCCCAGCGTTCTTACAGTGGCGGTTAATTGTGAAGCTGGAGCAGAAAGTATCTCCAGCATGAGCCGCAAGAGTAGCCACAACAAGGCACTAGTTAGACTTTGCATGGTGCAACAGGGATCTGTAATACGATTCGGCACTCTGAGCCTGTAGCGTGGTTTGCGTGGCCGTGCCTTGCAAAACTTGAGAATGAATGAACGCAGTACAATGGACAAGCTGGGCACTCCGTACCACTCGGACCAAGCCGTGAGAGCACAGCGCCGAAACGGATTGGCTGCTCAGGAATTGACATCGCGTTCGAGACGCAGCTATGCAGCATACTGGCACGATGGCATGGATCAATCATTCGCGCGAGCATGAGCAGCTATCGGGTGGTGCACATATCGGACGAACGATGACACAATCAGGACCTCCGCACCAAGCAGCACATTCTCGCGCAATCACTACCACTCACGCGACTTTCATGGTCATTTGGTGCTTTATCTGCCAATACCTAGACCCGAATCGCCATGACAAGCTTCCCAGGCGTCAGTCATCCCAAGCCTGCGTGAAAATGGCCAAAGCCACCGTCGCTGTCAGCCTCTTCAACATGTACTCTGTTCTCGGTTTCAGTGATCTTCCACGATCTCAAGAACCACGTACTGCTCGCTGCCAGAAGATACATAACCCGATAAATCTTTGGGACGTCCGATATCTTGACGCTGCTATAAGATTAAGTCAGGTCGGATTTGGGAATGCTGTCGGTGTAATAGGTGAGATAAAAAAATTATTCCGAACGCTGTCGGGAGCCTTTTGACGGTGCAGAGGCAATGTGACGATTCAAAGAGAAGGTGATGGAGAACCAGAATATCATTGAAATACCTGGTAGGTACCTAGGTATCTATTGCCGCCAATTTCATCAGTACGGTAGTATAAGCCCACCGCTGTTGATTAGCTCAACAAGAAATATGCATCCTGTGGTTTTCATTACCACGGCCACCCTCTCCAGACGAGACGATATCTGGCGAAGTAAGAAGTCCTAAACATACCCACCTGAAGTCGAAACTCATGGTACGGATTGTGTTCCGGAGGCGACACAGGATTCAGCCCCAGACTGTCTGGTCGTACCACTATGTGGACACGAACGATGCCTTTGGCCACTTCGCCCCCAAGCCTTATAGCAACGCAGGGGACGTCTCCCATACGCAATTTTTACCATCCTGCTGGGGTAGGCACTTCACTTGTTGTAAACACTGCTTCGAACAGCTCACTGGGTGTTACGCACTCCAACCGTGTCCAAGAGTATCGAGCATATATCAGTTCGAGGGCTTGTGTTTCGGTTTGCTCGTCAGCCTTCCCAATGTGTTCATTAATTGATCCACCAGAAGCGATGGCCACAACCACCATGGTGCAAAACGTCCGGACCGGATTGGATGTCCGACGATGTCACTATCACGTCACTCCCCACACTGCTTCACAAATCGCAAATTTGATGATAGCGATCGTTAGTCCTACGAGCCTTAGATCATGTCGTTTTATTGCCCGATTTTCACGCCCAGAATTGAGCCTCCATATCCCTATCAATTTCCAGTTAACTTCTTCTTGTATCTCATTGCGTCTGATCAGCCAAACGACAAGCTGAGTGCAGTGTATTTGTCTGAGAGTGGTTCTCCACAAGTACACCGCCTGTATTTCGACCTCAACTTTCCATACGAATCTTTTCATTTGGGAATGTCAGGAACGCTCGTACCTCGAATCCCTCCAGTTGACACGGACATGGACTTCCGACACATGAACACAAAACCGAGCAAGATCTCTACAGCCTGCAATGCCTGTAAACAACGGAAAACGAAGGTGATTTCAACATAATCGATTGGATCGGGGGAAGGTTATCCTAACGAATGTAGTGCTCAGGATCAACACCTTGCGATGCTTGTTCAATCCGTGGCACCAGGTGCGAGATCGACGCCAGTTTAGATCAGCGTAGGAAAGTTACCAACCAGCGAAACATTAACGATCTGAACGATGCACAAAACAACCTCGAAAGACACAGATAACTGCTTGGTGGAATGATCGCCATTTTGCGTGTTGGTGCTCCTGACACAATTTCCGACTTACTAGATATGATCCGGTCTGGCGTTGATCTATCACTGCTTGCGGCACATGCCCGAAACGCGCGCCTATCTGATCCTGCCATCGAAGAGTCGTTCGCCACTATTGAGTTCATAATTGACGGCCCGAAGGAGCTTCCATCTCCCACAGCTTTACTTACACATGTCCCATCTCGATCGCCTGCAGACTCTTTTTCATCCGTGCCTATCAGTAGAGAGGATATTGTGCCTGACAGCGTCAGCAGCATGACTGGCCCCAGCAGCATGAACGGCATCAACAGCATGAGTGGTGTCAACAGTGTGTATGATGGCGTTAGCGGTGTGGATAGTATCAACGGTACGGATGGCATGAATGAAGTCAATCGCTTTGACAGTTTCGACAGGTTCTACACCTTCAACGGGCTCGACGGCTGATGACCTTGCAACGATGGTCATTGCAATTTTAGAGCTGTGCAAAACTGCCTAGATGTATTTCTTGTCCTGGCGCCGCAATGCTGATTTGAGGACTTTGCAAAGCTCTGGAGTTGTGAATCAGTTATCGAGTATATGCTGCCCGCCTTACAGGGACAGACCTGAGGTACGCCTCACGTTCCTGAGGATGGCTTTCCATCCCTGATCTTTGGGATGATCGTAGCGTGGACTTCGGAAGTGTCGGCTGACCCGCCCGATAAATCTCGAGGCCCCACCAAAACACAACTATTGTCTTGTGCCCTAACTTTGAGGTAATCTTTGATATAGAGTTATCTCGGTAAGACTTAGGAGTGCGAGGATCATACGAGTATCAAGTAGAAGATCTAAAACGTGATGGCGGAAGAATGGCAGAGATACTGGAGAGGTGGACCATTCCACACCGGACTTTTCGCCACACGAGGATGCACGTTAAACTTCCGACGACGCAAGTTACAGTACAGTACATGATTCCTTCGTATTTGCGTACAGTGAAAACAAGCCGACAATGAAGCTATTGACTCAAATGTATACCGCTGTAAATCGTGATGACACGCATGCAAATGTGTACAGTGACTTGGTAGGCAGAATGTCTAACCGCCGTATATGGTGGGAAGTTCAGCCACAATTGGGACGGCACCACGCAGCCAAGTTGTGGCTCGATCAGTAGTGGGTGGCCTTTGTCTACGCAAGCCGTACTATAACATTACGAGAATATTAGTGATGTCAGACGTTAGAGGCGGTATTGCTTGGCTCCAAGGATCTCCACTTCAATTCGTAGACCAACGTCTGACCTCAGTAGAAGCGCTCTAGAGGTGACGCAGCTTCCACCAAGTCGCCTTTGATGGCCTCGGATGACATAGTATGTCTCTAGCATCGCCTCAAGCACCACTCAGTAGCCTCTGCTATATATTCTGACCTCCTTCGCTGCTGCTGCGTACGCCGATGTTCTTGACCATGGAAAGAGATACATGATGACGATGCGGTATTCCAGGCCTTAGCGCTCGTAATTCTTGACACCGAATCGGTCAAGCAGAGATAGTGCACTTGAACAAGCACGGTTAGAGTTAGACCTAATGGCTCACTGGATTATTGCTCACTGATTTGGTCTGTAAGCACGGATAGGCGCCCAGTTCTGTAGTAGTTGCACCACCTGCTCGTAACCTCTCTCTGATGCTGCTTGAAGTGCATTGCCGTAGAGCCCTCCTTGAGCATTCACATCCGCACCGGCATCGAGCACTTGAATGCTAAGGGGTCGTCGCGCTCCAACGATGATCAGAAGAATCTGGCGGGCAAACTTTCTTTGTCTCTCTTTAATCTTGCACAGGATCCGGTCGTAGGCGCCTTCGACCGATATCGGTAGGGACACCACCTGTACATCGTCGGGATGGATACTTTCTCGACATACTTCGCGCACTTCTTCTATCGCAAGATGCAGCCACAAATACGTGCGATGTTGCATGTCTAAGAGTTGTCGTTGAATCCTTTTACGAACGCTAGGATTTAAAGAGAACTCACGGGCTAAGTCTTGTACCCGCTGTTCAATGACCAGATTAATCTCCTGGTGGATGTGGTCGTTTTCATCCTCACCACGAAGTCGGATGTGAGGCCATCTCGAAGTGGCTTGTTCGAACCATCTCTGCACATTGTCGTATGGTCGGCTCGTCACTAGCACTTTCAGAGCACCAGTGGAGCGATCGTTGTGTGTACTCTGATGTAGGTCACACAACAGTTGAATCAGCTTACATCGATCCGCATCCTCACACTCATCAAGGGCATCCATGATGCAGATGATGGGACGAGCGTCGCGATCCGTAGCCGATGCCTGAAGAATGCGCCACATCTCTTGAGTCTCTTCTCGCAGCTTGTCCCCGTTCTTTTCCCACGCCGACTTATTGTTCTCGGGAGTGAAAGCTGCAGTCCGGGCGCGGTCAAACAGCAGAGTAAAGTGTCGTTTGCCTACCGTGTTAGCACCACCACGAAACAATTGTTCTACTTGGTCGCGATAGGCAGTCTTTAACCGACCGAACACACCGACATCGCACGGCTGAAGCTTGTGTGAGGTATGGAAAGGCAGACGACAGAGGATGATGTTGTTTTCGTGGCAGAAGGTCAGCACCTCTAGGGATTCGTGTGTAGCCAATCCATCGTTGATTTATTCGTAAATAAGAATACGTTCTTCCTCATTATAATCAATATGTGTTCGAACACGATAGTTCTCTTCGAACTCATGTTTGAGCTCCTTGGAGAGCTCGAATATCGAGGGGGAGACGGGTTTCAAGACGAAGGGTCGGTTCTCACAGCTGAATGCACGTGTTACCATAAGCTCTGCTGACTTTCGAGGATTGGGGATGAATTTTGAGACTCACTGCGCGAGGTAGACATCTAGCTCCGATTTCTTGGGATGGACTTGGAGTACTTTGTCCCGCACATACACACGACCAGAACGGCCAACTAGTGTTGAGGACATCCTTGTGAAGTTAGGTTTCCAAACACGAGTCGAGAGCATGGCTATGGAACAGCCCTGACTGAAAAGTCAAAGAAGATGTCGATCCCAATCACCGAAAGGGCCTCCAAGGAGGCTCATGGGCTGTCTGCACGGTCTACGTCGAACCGTATTGATTACTCATGGCGGTTCTGCATGCGCCGGTCCCTGCTGGACAAAACTTTATACTCTTGTTTGATAGGTGGCGCAATCTCCACTATTGCGCTGCTAAAGGTAGATTCACATAGCTCCATTGGAAAGGTCATCTTGCTTCGTTCCTGCCTGACTCGGCGAGGCGATTTCTTGCATGCTGAGATGGCCCTCCACAGCTCCCAAAATGCATGCACCCAGCATACACACGTTGTACAGCATCTCATTTGTCAACCGTCTGCGCCTGCACAGTGCGCATGCGAATGCAGAAGTATCCCTCATTCGTGCTACCATTTAGTTCGGCAAGATTGCATCTCTGCGCCATGCATGGGCTGCGCGGCGCTGGCACCTATGACGGTTCACCGTACTCAATAATCGTGCAATCGCTATGTGTCTTCATGCACTTCCGCCTGTCAGTCCTACTCGTGTCCATGAGCCTGATGGTTGCTCACAAGCCGAATCACGATGGCATAACAACGAGACGCACTGCTCCGCTCGCTGCTTTGGTAGGTCATCTAGGGATGCCGTCTTAGTCAGTAGGTAACGGCAATCAGGTTGCAGACTTCTCACGAATACTCCGATTCAAGGATCTTCTGTTAAGATGAGGTTTTTCACCTGCACAAGGCCGTTGTTTGTTCTCGATCCAAGTACTTTGCCGTTGCTTGTAAGTGGGGAAAGGTGAGTTAAACCTGTTGCCTCGAACACGAATTGACGTCCCTATAGAATAGTAACCCGAAGGACGAAGTCGAGCTGACGGACGACGACTCAAAGCTGGTTGGTCTGATGGTGGATTATTTATACCAGCTCAACTACGACGACCTGTTACCGAGTAAACCGCCTACCGAGCTGAACCAAGAGACATCTGCACAACCTGAATCTGCGGTAGCACATCACGTCCAGTGTCACGAAGACCTTGGCCATGGAGCACCCATCGACGAGCTCGTTCTCGAGCCAGAAATCGCTGCGGCGTCGGAGATCCACATGTACGAAGAAGATGTGTGATCTTTTGGAACAGGCAAGAAAAGCAAGAAGGACAAGAAGAAGAAGAAAGGACAACTTTCAGAACCCCGCCTCAGAGATCACGATCAAGACGTGAGCACAGCACGACTCGTGGTGAACACACTCATGTACGCACTGGCTGATAAATATGAGATAGACGACTTGAAAGCTCAGGCGAAACAGAAGTTCGAGGAAGCGGTGGTCCAGGACTGGGACAGTCAAGCATTCGCGTACGCAGCTGAGCTGGTCTTCAGTACCACCCCGAACTCTGATCGAGGTCTGCGCACGGTTGTGACCAAGACAATCAACATACATCGTGAATTAGTCAACTACGAAGAGGTGCAACGACTTCTTGATTCTGGAAACGGGATGGCTTGGGCACTCATACAGGTTCTTCTAGGTGATCATATCGATGACTGACAATTGCTTGACCTCAGGCTGGTGACCAGACTGCTTCGCGTCGTGTTGCGATAAGACCCGCGTACATGAGCTTTGGTATGGCCACAATGTCTGTCTGTTCTCCGCAACGCAGCTGGCTGATTCTTATGATGCATGACTTGGAAGTGTATCTGCAACACACAGGACGTCGTCTTAGTGGCGGGTATGTGTATATCGTATCCTCATAAGCAGAGCGGCTGTCGTTCTCTGACCTAGCGGGCTCCTGTTTTTAGGATGTCTCTACGATCAGACGAGCACGAGAATATACTTAACGATGGATATACCGTTGAGAGATGTATTCATAGCTTGAAAGAGGAATACAACGACATTGCTGCCTGCGATTATCTTCAACTTCCAAAAGCTTTCGGTGCACCAAACGCATATACGGCAACTGTGAGGACTTTCGAAGATCTGCAAGGAGTACTTTCTGAACACAGCTTGGGTGAAGGTAAAGGGCTTCGCATGGTGGAAATCTTTGTAGACAAGCAGTCTCACAGCTCCAAATCTCTGTTTCCTTACTTGCCAGATTCTTTGTATCTATAGAAAATGCAAGCTCAATGTTACAACTTCACTTGTTCATTGTTGTAGCTTCGTTCGTGCAACGTGAAAGACCCTCAGACCCGTCAGCACCAGTGCTCGTTGCACGGTCAATGAGTAAGCAGAAATATTAGCTCGATACAAAATCAGATACCATCTGAATCAATACATCCTACGGAGCAGATGACCCTGCTTCGCAACAGCCTTCCCCCTTTGCTTCGACCAACCAGGCCTACAGCCTTGTCAAGCCTCCGCGCTGCGGGAAAACCCCATCACAACTTTGTGGGGAAGCACAAGCTTTGCCCCAAGCGCCGGCGGTACTATATAGTTGCTGTTTTCAAAGGTTGTTAAGCACACTACCGATCCCAGCTGGAAGATTGATCTTCGGAATTGTTCTCGTAGAAAAGAGCGCACAAGTGCGTGTTTTAGTATCGTGGGAATCAGTCAGTTTAGCGGCGGCGCAGCACCAGATTTTCAAAGATGCCAAAAGGGATGAAGATGCTCGACTACTTATGTCGCGGTCGCGAGATAACTTGCTGCTATGTAGTTCGACAGGCATAATGGATTTAGCTGTGCTACAGTCCGTGCAGTCTTTGGACCTTAAGTACCTCGAAAATATCCTCGAGCCCGACAACGACAGCCCCGAACTTCTGTACCAGCTGTACCATACGTACGTTGAACAAGCAAAACTCTCGCTGTATCATATCCTAACTGCCAGTTAAGAGCACTACCCCTACAAGGTCGACAGAACCTCACGGGTGTGGATGACTTTGAACCAGTTAAGATGTGCCGCTGTGAAATTCTTGTAGATCCGTGTAGAGGCACAAGAATTCATGACTCGTAAGCATGGTCCGACTGCTACATGATGTTGTCATTCTTTGTCTGCTTAATGATTGGAAATGCGACTGTCTGGAGCAGAAGAACTTAATACATTCTAAATCGGCTCGTCAAGCTCTGTGTACTTTGGCGACAGCCCCATGATGTTGATTCGCTTGGTAGTCGCGGTAACAAAACAAATACGTGTGAAGTACCAGCAAACGAGAGTGAAGTCAAAACCCCATTAGAGCTGGCTATCGCTTCTGCAAGAGTTTCTTGATTTCATCGCTCTGCGTTTTGAGCTGTTTACTCTGTTCCGCAAGCATGCTCATAAGCTGTTTTTGATGCTCGTCATGAATCTTTCTCTGCTCCTCGGAGTTCTTGCGCTGCTCTTCTAGCTGAGTGAGCAAGGCAGCCTCCCTCTCTTTTGCCTCGGTGCGCTGTTGCTCGAGCTGAAGAGTCAGTCTAGCCTCACGCTCTTTGACGTCTTGTCGTTGTGACTCGATTTCTCGCTGTAAGCCTTGAATCACGTTCCGCAGTTCTGCATTAGACACCCGGCCCTGGTGACCTTTCCGAGTGCCTTCTTCTTGCGAGTCGACCCCGCTTGCTTCGTCCTGCGAGCTTTGCACGCTGATGTCGTCCACGTTTGAGACCAGGTCTGACGAGGTGGGCACAGGGTCAGGGAGGGTATCGATCACCTCTTTCAGTCGATCGAGGAATGGCAGTGCAAACAGTTCACACACATTCACCGTGAACTGGTAACACTGCCATCGCTTCTCGCCCTGGTTGTCGCCGAAGTTGACCTTAGGCAGAGCTTGCATGTAGTAGGTCGGCTCCTCATGGTCAATCTCCACGTAGTGCACATACAGTCGAGCTGTCTGGTCATCATGGGACATGGAGAACCCTAAAGCGCGTCGATGGAGGTCTGGGAGTCGACTCGCTCGACGATAGAGGTCGACTATGCCGCGCATGTGGATGGTCATGCTGTGCGCATTGGGTCGATCCGCCAGGTCCAGTCCTTGTCGACCACATTTAACCTCGCCGGTAAAGAAGGGAAAGAACATCTCTTCACGGGCCGTGTAGAGTGACTTGGCGGTGGGCTCGATGTTGAGTTTGCGCCGCTGGATTTCGGTGAAATTCCACCATCGAAAGCCGATGGTGTGGTCCGGCTGTGGTCGTGGTCCAAAGAAGGGAATGGCTTTCACCCACAAGTCGTTGTGACCTTCGATCAAGCCTGCAAACTCAGCGCGTCCAGCGATGCACATGTTTTCGACCGAGGGCATCACCCGCGAGTGCAGATCAGTCGTGATGCGCGCCTCAGACCGGTTGCGTAGGTTCGCGTGAAACTTGACGAAGTGGTCGTCGTCAAACAAGAGGTCGGGCGGGAGCGTCTGGATGTGGGTGTGCAGGGTGGCACAGAATGCTTCATCTTCTTCGGACAGCCCATGATCTGAGGCGCGCATGAAGCTGCCTTTCGTCTCCAACACCACAGGATAGTTCACATCCTTATAGACCGAATATTTCTTCTCTTTGGACAGCGCCGTGTCTGTGCTCCGACCCGACGACGACAATCGGCGTGCCAGGACATCCGATGGTCGTGGTCTCTTCGATGTCGGTGGATTCATGTCGTACGGATCAACCTCGTGCTCCCAGTGGGTCAATGGCTCAAACTCTTCTTGACTGGCAGGTAACTCTTGAAAGTATTTGTCAAGCTCAGGTGTGGCGGAATCGATCTGGCCGACGACCGATGGAGAGAGGCGAGGTTGTTTAGGAGGATGTGACGAGGGAAGGAAGTCAGCTTCGTGCTTGCGCTTGCGCTTACACTTTGAGACTGGAGAGTTGGCTGTGGGCGACGACCCCGATTGCTAACAGAATGGTCAGCATGACTGTCCATACATCCATGCAGTGACCAAATACTGACCTGTGGTGACGGTAATACCTGTGTCGACGACGGAGAGGGTAGTTGTGTGATATGCTCTGACTGAAGGGCAGGTGTGTTGTTGGCAGACACCGACGACGAGCTGGTTGCACGACCAGACACCCAACGCCGCTTCTTATGCGGTGATGGATCTGAATCGTGGTCTGACTTGCGTCTTTTTCCTGTACATTCTTCAGTCTCAGTCTCCATCATAGCGATGTGCGTACTCACGCGAATGGCAGTGTATAGGATCTAGATGTTGGTGTTGTTGTTGATGTTGGTTTTGGTGTGTACCGTGCAGGTGATCGAGCGCAGGGTAGACAGTGCTCGTGTTGAAGTCCGGCATTGGCTCGAAAGGCGACACAATCTGGCTGGAAGCGAGTGCATATATAGTGAGTTGTATGTGTGTCCGCGAACTGAAATGGTAGTCAGTCACACCAATGACGGTAGAAGTGAAGGAGTTCAGAAATGCATTCGATGTTAAGCGCAAGCGATTGCGTCCCTTAGTGTGCGGAGTATCCAAGATAGGCAGCTAGCTTACCCAAGTGAATTCGTGACCAATGACGACGCGCTCGAGATGCACTATCAAGATCCACATTGACATGGTTGGCATGGGACCAACCTGGTCTATGTATTGGCCGAACTTATTGTGTATCTTGAGTGGCACCAGAATGATTTCTGTTTGACAACGATCACTCAGACGAGTTGACACTGAGCAGGAGAGCTATTGAGCACGTCGAATACAGCAGAGCCAATTCAAGCTCTGAGTCCGCGAGACCTAGAGACTGTGCATATCACTGCAAGTCTCGACAATCCGGTTTGGGACATTAACAAAGTCTGGAGTCGCGGCTCTGACGATCAAAGAGTAGATTGGGGTTGAATGTCACGTCAGAGAACGACTTCCTCTTCTCGACTGCTCGCAGACTAAAGATGCCAGTACCTCCTTCTCACGAGATGTGTGCTATATCAAGCTGACACGAGGAGCGCCATGGTGCGTAAGAGCAGGGAACGTACTCCACCTCAACACAGCCGGCTGGCAGTGTTCTACAAGCTCTATACCCCATCGCGTTAAAATATGGGTTACTGGTGATAAGAGACTGTCATCTGTGCACCACTCGAGCACACCATTCTTTCGGGCATGTAAGACGTTGGCACGAACTGTCTTGGACAGCGTTTACAGATACCTGGGTCCATTGGTTTGTCCACAACAATGGGGGTGTTGACCTGGAGTAATATGGCTAGTCTAAGCCATTTCCACCACGGTTTGCGTACAGAGACAGCTGACAATATCACCCAGGTTTTAGAATTTGGGGCATGATCCAAATCATCACGGTCAGTTGAGCCGACACCAAGCTAGAGGACAGAAGAACAACTCATTCAGCACGGATACAGCGACGAGAATTATCAGACTATGAACAGAGACATGTTCAAATCGACTCTCAGGAGCAAATGGAACTATTGCCGACATCCACATTCTTGCCCCTACAGATCGTGGTCAAACACTTTCTTTATCTGCGATATGAAGCTATGCAACCTGAGACTCCATACAGCGGTCTTTAGATGACTTGGACAACTGCTAGGCTCTCTTGAGCTCGTTTGTGCCATCGGAGATCTGTTTTCTCCCAATCACGCCTGCTTTCCAATGTACTTCATCGTGCTTAGGCACAGTTGTGGAGGTCTACAGTAGAGGGACAACACCTTGCCTCTTGACGATGTGAATGCTTAAATGTGGGTTGATAGTACAGCGCATCCAGGCAGAACATTACCCTTTTCTGAGAATCAAAGGCATCATCTCCGTTATCCTAAGCAGCGTCAACGACAGTATTGATCCTACTTCGGAGCCTGCCTGCACACATAGCTAGTACACAATCGGGATGCTCGCTGACTCCTTCCACTTTGGGCTCAGGTTATTTATTCGACGGCATTGACCTGACATCCGGCGTATTCACACACGCACAGCGCTTCCCATGATGTTTGCGATGGCGCTACGGAGGTATATTGGACCTCAAAATGGTTGTCTACTGGTCCGTGGATTCCCGTATGGTCTTGGTGCAGATGCTCGCGCTCTTCTTTGCCATTCACGAAGCACAGAAATAAGTCCTAAACAGCGCTAGAATCCGTCGCGTCAGCCTCTAGAGTTGCAGCCAGAGATATACAAGTGGCTCCGAGCGTGGATTGTTATCAACGCGAAACAACGTACAACGCTAGCTCTAGAGACTTCTAGGGCCACGTCTTCGACGCGATTATAAGCTACGATCTGGCAAGTAAGAAGTTTGTAGCAGCTACCACACTGGTTAAGCTGACGCGATGCAGATAACGTGATTAAAAACACACAGTCAGACAAGTGACGAGCAGAGTCGGTTTTGCAAACAAGAGAAGGTACCACTGGCGAATCTAGCCACCTGTCGTAAGTTAATGTATAACAGATGCCATAAGCCCTACGAGGTTGACCGAGCCGATAGCTTGACTGCGCTAGAGCATGAGCAATACAGTACCACAAAGCCTAGTACGGCTTACATGAACCACCACTGCAGCTAGACCCCTTAAGTTGATGGTCTACCTTAATACGATCTCACTTTACTGACGATGTGCTGTAGCTTTTGCCCACAGGGAGTAAGCTCAGTCTGTCTGCAGCGATCCAAGACTACCTTGTTGTTTGGCACAGCGACGAGCTCATGCGAAGCATAAACTCTCATCTCTGCTAGACACCAACCACAGTCAGCAATTTCACACCGTAGACTTGGTCTCACTTACTCTCCTCAGCGCCATGGCATGGCTCAACAATAGCGGCACTGTGGTATGTCAGACCAACCAGTGATAGATCATGTGCGAGTGTACATTTCAGTATAGCTGTATATCTGAGAGTAAGCTTTGTCTACACACTGGCGAGCGGGAGATTTGATAGCTCTCGGCGAATTTAACCAGTACTGTCGCCAATGGTCATCGGTCCATAAACAGATCAACTGCCTGAAGCATGTGGGCTGTGCTTGAATATAGCTATTAAGATCGCTTCGTATGGCGTCATCCCAGCACAGCTACCACAGCAGAGAATTGTAGGCACACCACCTCCTCATCCTCGCCTGACGCGTGCGGAGGTAAAGTGATAGGTATGCCTGACCCACTACCGAATGAGACATGCTGCAGGATTTACAACACTAGTCGAACCAGTCATAAACAACAAAAAGTTGGATCTTCCCGTGGTAAGACCGACCCCAACACCTGATTGGGTTTAACATGACTGGAACAAGGCAGAAAAGAAGGACTGCACCTGCTCTAGAGTGATGGTCCAGCAGGCGAGGTGCATACAGCATCCACGCCGGTTGACCAGCTTAACCGCATCGCATACTCCAGTCACCAGTCTACTTAACAGCCACTCGCACCTTTGACTGACTGACTGACGGACTGATATTTATAATGCCGATCAGCAAACCACCATCACACAAAATCATTGGCGCCGGCCTATCTGCCCTTCTCAGTATTAGCAGGTGACCCCTGTCTTGTTCCGCAACATATAAGATAAGGTGTGATTTGCAATTTAGTGCTCAGGAAGTGAATGTCTAGCAGTGTGGACGTATAAAAGTAATATCGCACAGTCTAAACATCAGACAGACACTGTCCCTTCTGCAGTGACCAAGAATGCTTGAGATGCTTACAATTAGAAGGCTTATAGTGTAGAGATATTAGATCAGTGAAATAAGAAGATCATAGCTCTAGTCGTGGTACAGTACTACACAGAGTAGACTAAATAAATGGTCGTAGCGGTTAAAACAAAGAGCAAGTAGGTGTGGTGTGAGTGGATGAGACGCCTGTTTCGCGTAGAGCAAGGTGCGCCACAGATATGGCCGTGCGATTCGGCTCACCCTACTCACACCCACAACTCACCCCCAGCTCACCCTCGGCTTACCTGCAGGGTGAGTTAAAGCGGCAGCAGCTCACCCACTAAGACGGAACGAGAAATTAAGAAGCGAGAATCTGTACTCTTATCTACCGGTATTAATAACGTATAATAGCTATACCAATTTAACAGTAAAATTGAGTGGAGTACGTCGTTACCCTAGTGCGTCGTTACGGTGTTGCGAACTTAGGAGCAGGCCTGATAGCGTAACTGCCCCCGTACCAATTCCGGGCGGTTGCTAGAAGTGGTTTACATGGAAAGTACCTCCTTCTTGCTCTTGCACGTGATCATACGCCGTAGGAGACAGCGGTTCTCCGGCATCTGCCACGCAAAACTTCTGCAATGTACTGCGAATCAACAAATGTGATATTACGCTAGTCTTACTAGTACTTTGCATGTAGTCAACCGTTCTATGTAACTTAACCTCAGATAGTTTTCAATACCAATACTGGCTTGATTTTACGCAAATTGGCCGAAAGAGCGACGTAGGCGAGATGCATGCTGCACAACCACCACCACCACCAAAAGAAACGGACGTTTTGACTAGAGTTACTGTACGTATGTACTGCAGCTACTCTCGAGTCTCAAGCTCCGGCAACCTATTTACGGTTGGTTGAGCATGACTTCTGAGATGTAAGTAAGTGTAATTGTGTTCTTGACGAGCGCGACTTACAGTTACACGCAGCTAGAACGTGCTGAAATACAATGAAGTGCGCCAAAGCCGGCCAACATCTGGGTCTTTGTAAACCCACCAGCAGCAGAGGCACAGTAACCAAATATCACGAAAATGTGATTGCATGCTTCAATGACCCTCGCTTGTCCTAACCATGCTTGCCGCCGTCAATCTACTCCCTTGAGTGAGTCACCTTTTGAGAACGTCCTAGTGCATAGGCGCAAAGCGTTCATCTTCGAACTTGGCATCACAATCTGCTATCCGGCGTCGCTTCTTCTCCGTATAAAGTGCTAGATAATTATCACGCAAGTTCCCTGGCATCGCATCCCCAAAAGGCCTCCTAGCGAGTTCATTCAGATTTTCCTGTCAGCGCGGTCAATGGCAGCACAATACATGCTTAAAAGTGGTCAGTGCATTTGCCCCGAAAAACCATCAACATGCACTCCAATCAGGCGACTAACAAACACGGTTTTGGAGCAGCAAGTTTCAGGCACAATTTTGCACTAGCCGTATCATGCAGCCAATGATGGAGCATCATGCAACTCCCATCATGATCGCATGTCACGTTCTCGCTGGCGCCCTATTCTCTATTCACTTCACACCAATATAAGCCGCCAGCAAATCTAACAACTGCTGATGAACTCTCGAATCCGCCCATACCGTAGGATACTGCTCCTTCACCTCCTTCTCCGCCAACAATGCCATCTCTTTATACGTCTTCGCCCCCCTAACCCTCGGCTCCAACCTCTGAATCATTAACCAATTACACGACACATCCGCCAACAGTGCACTGTCCGCATTTTCCTTCATCGTCGCCGTAGCCACCGGCACCGTACTGGTCGGCGGAATTATCCTATTCACATACGTCACGCGATGGAACAATCGCCACGCCTTCGTCCTCGCATTTCCAGTCTGCATCTTCAACGAACTGTCCAGCTCCCGCATGACAGCAGCGTCAGGTATCGTGGTATCCTGCAACCAAAGCGGATTGACAACCTGCTTAAAGAATGCATCGGTTCCTTCTACGCTGGGTTCAAGCCAGAAACTCATCCATCGGTACGTATCGACGGCACCGTCTCGCTTGACCATCTTGCCTCCAACTTCTTTTGTACGGATATTGATCGGTTGAGGAAGCTCTGCGATCAGTTCGAAGCCATCTTCAGTTTGTTGGTCTTTGGTTTGCATAACATTGACGTATGAGCTGGACAATGCATCGACGTTGACGCTGCTGAGGAAACATCCTACACTCATCTCCATTTCCAGGGTGGCACCAATGCCTGCACGAATGCTGTTGTTGCCGCCGACTTCGTGCTGGACAAAGTCCATCGTTGAGTGAGTTTCTTGAAATGTTCCGCCATCAGAGGTCCAGACGTAGGAGTTGCAGATGTTGCGATGAGCTCGACTAGGAAGCGATTTGCGGCTTTTGTCGGCGATGGAGTATCGCTCATGTTCACCTGCGAGCTTTTCCTCTGCACGACGGATCTTTTCTTTGAGGGCATATGCTTCTGCTGGTTTGAAGTACGATGCATCTTTTGGTGCCTGTGCCATCGGAGGATAGTCCGGATCTCGATCGAGGCCATGTAAGCCGTTGAGACATCCTTGTTTGGTATAATGTGGGTCGATCTCAAATGCAATCAAATTGCAATCCTTGGGGATATCAGGGTTTGGTCTCATCTGGTATGCGATCAGAGGAGATACTGGTCCTCGCATTTTAAGTCGTAATGCAAACACGTCGGCAACCTCACTTTCGACAAGCGCCAAACCAGTGTTTGGAAGTTCATATGCCTTTCTGTTCTCGTTCCACGGCCCAAAAACTTCCATCTTCATATCGAGGTTTGTATGCTTTTTCATCGTGACGAAATTGTTCTTGAATTCAGCGTTTGAGATATCAAGAGACGTTTTTGGGCCGGCTTTGATCCTGCCAGAGGACACCTCAGTTTGAACGCCAACACCTGCACTGACATCCCATTTTCCTCCAATACCTGAAGTCATGTTCATGGAAAAGTCTGTCGCAGTTTCTTTGCGTAGGCCATAAGAGTATTGCACGCTGCTCGAGTTGGAGAACTTGATCGAGCTTGTTGGGGCGTGTTTCTCGTCGATGTAATTTTCCAGTGGGAGTGGTGGAGCACCTTCGATGTAGCCGATGAGCGTTGGGGATGTTTGGACCTGACTGACCCATTGCACACTTACAGCACCAATCTTGAAACCTGTGTCGAGTCGCCAGCGGTTGTTGGTATCTATGTATGAATATGCACGTTTATAGCTTCCTTCAAGACTGCTGTTGGCATCAGTGGACATTGTCCCGTACTCGGTAGCGGAGGGTGAAGAAAACGTATCGGCACCTCTATCGTCTGTTTCCATGTTGCCGTGGACATGTCGGACACAGATGGCATCACGACCGACGTATGCTTGTGAAACGACCTTGTTGATCGGAGCCTCGTGTAGAGGGGTGAGATGCCAGCAGTTCATTGAATTGTCGAGCAAGATCTCAGCTCCAGTTGTATCATTATCAAGCTCATCGACCTGTTCGACGTCGAACGGTAGATACACAGCAAGCTCAGGTGGTATTTCCGAAATTTTAGCGTACATCGCGTCACATATGTTCTGTCTCGTCCGAGGGGTCTCCCAGATCCGAAGCTCGTCAAACTACGTATACATTAGCAAGAGTTCATCTGAAAGACTGAAAAAGGGTTCGTGATTTAAGAGATCCAGCAGTGGATAGGGACATGCAAGATAGACCCCACACTGTACTTACCTCGCCTTGAAAGCCATTTGTCATATACTGGAAGCGGAAGTGCTGCCCAGTACCATGGAGTGTATTGCCTAGCGTCAGTTGATGTGGCCCTGCTGGAGTGCTCAACGCCCTAGGGTTATCAGCATGACTGAGCGGCTTGAGCATTCCGTTCAAGTATACCACCATCTGGTGGTCAGGCGCAAAAGGGGATATTGTCCATTGTGGATTGCCTCTGAGTTTGCCATCATTATTAGAGGCTTCATCATAGACAGCTGTGGTGTCATTTCTCGAGAACGACCAGTTGGCGATCAGTTTGTGATCTGTGTCACTCAAGTTGACAAGTTCGCTCACGGTACTTGGCACCTTGATTTTGGTGGAGTAGAATCGCACAGGCCCAATAATGCCATGAAGACCGTTTCCAGTCCATGGGGCACCTCCGAGGTAGAGATTTGCTTCATTAGTAGCTACGCTACCGCAAGCTTGTGCTGCTGAGTCAGCGGCCAGCAGAGACTTGTTGGAATTTTCTGCGTCCTCGAGCTCTTTAACAGTATGCGGTAGAATCTCAAATTTTTTGGAATCATCTGCTCTCCATGCAACCATGGTAACACATTGAGCTTGTCGAGGTTTCCCAGATGTCCGCTGGATAGTCTCGAGTTTGCGAGATATCAAGATTTTGTAAGTATGGCCGATATTCAATTTAGATGCATCGTCAGCTGGCGACTGAACAGTCCGTCGCTTCGGCTTGGCGTCTCCTGATGAACCCTCGTCTTCAGCCCAGAACACGAGCAGAAGCCTTTGATCATGTGTTATTTCCACTTGGATGGGCGTGGCGTCGCTCCCAGATGACGCTTTCGTGAAGAGAATTTGTTGCTGACCAACTGCTTCCTTGAGCTGTATCGTGAAAGCGAGAGAAAAATCCTGTACATTGAATTGCGATGCGTTTCCAAAGTCAATGTGGGAAGTTCCGGACAAGCCCAATGCCAATACGTTGCGTAGTGAACAGGCCAAATGCAGCCACTGACCTTTTTTCAGAATCTCGTCCTTGATTGAAAAGACGATTCCATTGGCGTTCGCAGCCAAGTCGTACCTTCCATCTTGGCTATTCGACCATGCTGGGATCATGAGCACGAAAGTCTGTTGTTCCGCAGTAGCACCTTCGGAGCGTGCTCTTCTCTCAGAAGTATAGGCAACGAGCACACTTTCGGTAACTTCATTGACTTTGAGCCAGGTCTCGAAAGTGAGGCCAGCACTTGCTGTTGAGGCCACACCTTCTGACAGCATAGAATAGACATTGTTGTTCTTGAGTTGCAATGCACTCGTTGGTGGTGGAGAGGCAATGGAGGGACTCTGCTTGTATACTGGAACTGAGAAATTGGTGCCAGGCTGTACGTACATATCCTGCTCATTCACTACCTTGCTGTTGGCACGCGAAGAAGGAATCATCGAGACGATGGCTGAGCCGGATGTTAAATTAGCCGAAAGCTGACCCCAGCGGAATACCATGGTGTCGTGGTCATATGGAAAAGACATGACCTCAGAATCAACATCGGGTGCCTCGTCCTTGGCACCATCTTGACTTATGACTGCCACAATTAGTTCTGTCGCTTTTGCTTGAGCACTCCGCAGAACTAGAGAGAGATATCCCTCAATCTCGATGCAACTTGCTGCCTCTATGTTGTCACTCAAAGGTGTCGCTAACACTACTTTGAAATTGGACTCAGTACTGTTCTCGGCTTTGACCTATATACTATCAGAATTATTGATTTCGTTATTGTAGATTGCCCAAAGATGAGTGGCATTGAAGGTTACCAACTTCAGTCAAAACTTCTGCCAATTCGCCAACCTTAGTCTTGGTGTTTGAGATGCGACCACTCAGCAAATCTGCCAAACGATTGATATTTGAAGGCACGTCTAAGACAACGTCAGCTGTCTTACCATCGAGATTATGCTTACGGTACACTGTTTTGTGATCGAACCGAGGCGATAGTACTCACTTTCCCAGGTTTCTTCCACCAACCCTCTCGAAGTTTTTGCAGATATCGTCAAATTCACAGCAACTGTCTTAGGCGCTATCAAAGATTGCTCGACATGTATGTTGACATTATCGGCTTGACGAAGCTTGCATGCCACCTGAACGTTTGAGTGTGGAAAGAAAGATTGCAAACTTGTCGTTTTAATCGCGCGAGAAATATCGTAGATCAATGCAGAGAACTTTCCTTTGTTCGAATGGGAGACAGAATTGTCCGAGTCGGATCGACTTTGGTAGAATATAGTGACGGTCCCTGTCGCAGAATCCCACACCTGAGGGGCTTGAATGCCACATCGCGCAGCCTTGATGTTCAGGTAGCCGCCGAACAAGTCCATCCCCAGGTTATCAGACCAAATGAGAGGGATGGGAGCATATTTCTTCTTTTCTCCTGTTACCACGACATCTGGACATTCAATAATTGCAGGCCAATCAGCAAGCGTTCCATTCGACATGACACCGAAATCAAGCGTAGCTAATGCTGTCCCGGGATCCGAAGCCTTCTTAGCAACGAAGCATAGTAAGACCCTCGCTTCACGCTTCATTGGATGTTTGTTCTTAGACCTTGCTTCTTCAGGCTTGTGATCACTTTTCTGTAACGTTTCTGCCGCAATACCCGTCGATTTCTGAGTTGCGGATGGCTCTGTGCTTGCAGTCTCTGATTGGGTGACTGTAACTTGCTCAAAGTACACGGCTGCATGAAGACCTCCAGCAACATCAATACCTTTGAGCCTAATGACACGTTGCGATAGTCCTGAAGCTTCTAGTAAGGGAGCCGCGGCCATGGACCAAATTATGTCCGCACTTTCGGGATTTGACTTGCCCGTGATTCTTGTGTGATGCGCGTTCTGTGAGCAGTTCAAGATATCCGAGCCCTTGCCTTCATCCAAATGCCAACAAGCTTCGAGATATGGCTCGTTGCCGCAGGTTCTTGTGTACATTTGAGACTTGACAGTTGCTGGCTTCAATGGAAGCGACCAGAGGCGTACTTCGTCGACATTCCCTTCAAACCGTGGCTTAGTCGGATCCAGCTGTGATATGAGTGTCTCGAGATAGCCCGGTCTCAAGGTGGGACCAAGGTCAACAGTCGATGCTGCGGAGCTCCCGCCGTTGACGATCAAAGTAAGCTTCGAAGGACTACCACTCGCGAATGTAATCGCAACGTGGTGCCAGGCACCAGTTTCGAGAGCTTCGGATTGTGCTAGGGCTTGATCTGCACCATCGATGTAGACAAATATTTGGTTCTTGTCGTTTATAGAAACATTGATGAACTTTTGCTGCTTAACAACATCTTTCCCAATGACCTCCGTCTGTTTCTGTCCTGGTGCCAAAGAAAACAGCTCACGTTTACTGCCTGCTGGAAGCTGTACTGCATCGCTGGCTTTGTCTGACTCACCAGCATCACTTTTGCCTTTAGTGGATAATGGCCTTATCCATGCTTCCAGAGTATACCCTTCAGAGAATGGTAATGCAGACAGATCGATGGGCTTGTCCAGTTTCAGCTCTGGAGCTCGTGTCAGTTGACATTAGGAAACAAGTTTGCGATCGACTTACCATTCTCGTACTCTTGTTTGTCGGCTGTCTCTGATCCGACACTTTTCTGGGCAGCCTGATTATGATGCGCGAGAAACAAAAGACTGCACTGCGAGCTCACAGGAGCTGGTACCACCACCGTTTTGACATTTTCACACAAACGGCCATCGTCTGTCGTTGCTGAACATGCTCCGGGAGTGGTAGAAAAAGTTTCTTCGTGCTCCTCATTGTCGCAGGTATAGTAGATCTGTCCGTGCACATCAAAAAGACCATCAATGGCAACATCGGTCGTGAAGCAGACAATATCTTGAACCTTGACTGAGTATGCAAATATCATCCATTTGAAAACGCCATTGGTCATGGTTGGTGTTTGTAAGACCGAGAATCTGCCATCTTGCATGTCTTTAACGAATATCAAGCTGAAAGTTGGTTCGTAGAAAGGGATATCGTCGATATCCCTTACAGCTAAAGTATCCTTTTCATTGAGAGGGAATCGTTTTTGCCGACTTCTGCGATATCTGACCTCGAGAGTACGCAACAGGGAGGTCCCCACAAGTGTGAAACGATCACATAGCAGATTACTGTCGATTGGGGGCTTTACTATGGTTGAAGTGGTCACGAACCTGTTTAGATAGCTGTCGCTAGCTGCGCGACTCTGTCGGAAAAGATAAACGTATTTGCCATCTGATGTGACCTCGAAATGGCTTGTGTCAGGATTCATCAAACATAGTGATGTCGAACGATAAGGATCAGCTCTTGTGGTCTCGACGGTCTTGAGAGGACGATCTGAACGATCGAAGGCTTGTAGAACATAGACAGGAACGGCTTCCTCTCCTACGGCCCTCAATTCTGATGAAAATTCCAAGACCTTTGGGTTTTCGAGCCAGCGTTGAGAGTCGAGAATATCTCCAGCATCTTTGTCCTTACCAGATTTTGATGAATTCGTGTCTGGTGCTGTTGTGTCGAGAACAGAGTAATCGAAAGACAAGCTTGTCTTGTCACTTGATCTTCGCAAGGCAAATGCTATAGTTAACCCAGCATGAGTCAGTATACGAGTTGAGATGTAGCTACCTTCAGCTGGGCTGGTGTAATGCCGTTCATTTGAATTGGGAAAATCCGACATGATGAGAATGTGTCGCCTCCTAATATGGGACTGCTACGATTCTGTTTGCTGGTCTGTCAAGCGTACATGGGGATGGTCTCAAGCCTGTACCATCTTGGTGAGCGCTCTGAAGGAGTGCTGGACCAGCATGTGGTTGACGTTTGTGCGGAGCCTGCCTTGTTACCGTCGGATACGTGTATCTTAGCAGTGGGAAACATTAGGCTTTCAGTTGATCGTGAGTGGAATTGCATTGTTCAGCCACATGCGATAGCTCGAAGGTTACTTGACATGTTTCCAATGATATAGGCAAGGATGTAGCGCTCGTGCTCAAATTTACCGGCTGAAAAGCTTAGATCAGCATTGTGACTTCTGGGTGTGCAGGATCAAAAGCTTACACAGCTGTGTTGAGGTCCTGATATCCCACCCAGCAAGCACTGCTCATTCAATCGAGTACCTGCATTAGTCTGGCAGGCCAGCCAAGTCCATCGTATTCGGCCGCGTCTTTGTACCGGAAAGGAAAGCGTAACGTGAAGGATTGAATTTGGCTAAGCTAAGCTCCACACTCCACACCCTGAGCTCAATCTACAAATGCTTGTCCGGCAAAGTCTTCTATTCATGATAACAATTTCAAGGCAGCATACCTAAGTACTCTAGTCTGTTGTTGGTGCCAGCAAATCTTGTGCCTTGTCTTACCCTTTGACATGAACGCCGAATGTGTGGCTACTGATGCAAACGCGACTGTTTATTCGACTTGATATCATCATTCTCGGCACTCTACAGTGTACATTTGGCATTGAGCTTCACATGCCGGACCATGGCTCATACCGTGAGCAAGGCACCGCTGTTCTGCTGCCTACCAGGCGAAGCAAAGATCGCGGATGGAATTGATGAGAAGCTTGGTGATGTCGACAAAGCAAAGCCATGGTATCCTTCCGCCAAGATCAGAGTCAAGTTCATCGAACCAACGATAGACGACGAGGTCTGCGAGATGGTGGTAAATGCCTCCAAAGAATGGACGAAACAGTTAACAGACAAGAAATTCCCCAGCTTCGATTGGGTTTCCAAGGAGTCAGAGGCTGACATTCGCATATCGTTTGACCCGAGTATACCAAGCTGGAGCGCGATTGGCACACAAGCCCAAAAGTACGACAAGTCTAAAGCTACCATGAACATTTGTCTAGGAGGTTGGGGCTCGAAGATTGTTTGGACCCGGCAGCAAGTTGCGAGAGTAACAGCACATATGTTCGGCCATGCTCTTGGTTTGTATGTGATGGTCTTCCCCGACATCTGTATCTTGCTGACCTGTGCTTCTTTACGTGAAAAGACCTCACGCCAAGCTACCTTCAGCCTGGTCCAGTCAATGGGATCTAGCACAAGTGGAGAAGGATTGCGGCAAACCCCTAGCGACAATCATAGGGAAGGCGCAAGGTCTCCCCGATCTCTCCAACGACAAATCAATCATGTTATTTGATCGACCATCTGCTTGGTCCATTCTCAAGCTCGACGAGCTGAAGGGGGGCTCTGTCATCGATGATCAAAGTCTGTTGTATCTGAAAGACATGCATGGACACCCACCACCGGATCCATATCAACTGTTGTTACCCGTTTTCACGCCAAAGAAGGTCCAGCCTCAGGATACCTGGACTACTTTTACTGCACAAAAACGCGTTCAAGCCCCAGTTACGGCACAAGCAAATGTCACGTTGGCATTGCGCAGATTGTCACTAGAGAGCATGAGAATCAAGACGCCTGGCCAGAACGATAAGCATAGACTCAGAGCAAGGGCGGTTCGGAGTAGCCATTGGGCAGGAACCTACGATATCGATTTTGAAGCCTGGGATAACAGTATCATGAAGAAGGATTCGACGTGCGACATTTTATCGTTTGAATCAGCAGACAATAGAGTTCAAACAGGTGCCTTAAGCAAAGACTATCAGGATACGAAGACAGACATAGCCTTGGAGAGGACCGTTAAAGAGAACGTTGTATTTAAGACACCGTTCAGGAACACTCCAAAGGTTGTTGCTTTCATCCATATGTTTGATGTCTTGAACGATGACCAGACAGGCACAGCTATATGTGTTCAAATAGACAAACCCAGTACAAAAGGCTTTGAGATAACTTACGGCGCAGTGTCATTCGGTAAGAAGAACCCCTAGCTAGCCAGCACCAACTCGATCAAGACTAACGAACAATAGCGAACCACGGAGGAAAAGTTGTCGCCTTGGGTGTCAACTGGCTCGCACACGAGGCAGACGACTATTCTATCAGCTCGGGAACACTCGGACTAGAGCAAGCGAGTGGAAGTTATTCCAAAAGCCAAGCTTTCGCACCACAATTCGACGTAAAGCCACGTTATCTGTTTGGAGGCTTCAGCGCTATTTACACTTGCGAACGTGAGAAGATGGATATTTCGTGTGACTTTGTCAACCATGACGCGAAGCAATTCCAGCTTGTTGTCGATGCGGGTAAGACAAATCCCAGATCCAACGACTGGGAGGTCTCGTGGGTGGCTATTAGGTGACTATTTACTCACACGCTAAGATCTGTTATGGCAATCCCTGCAACATGAGTATATTCCCATCAGAGCATTCCTTTTCCCTTGACGACACAATTGTGTGTGCTTGAAACGCAACAGATTTTCTGGCACCATCACAACGGGCGGTCGCCACGCCTGGGAGTGTCTTTACCTGTGATTCGAAGAAGCCAGCTTGGCACTGGTCCATCAAGTTTTTGATACGGTTCTGCAAAATTTGTTTTCCTGGCTTTCGTCCTTCACGCTTAATCTTGCATCGTGATCGCAGCGTAAACTTTCAAGCTACCATAACTCTAGCAAGGACTCTATCGGCTCTACACTCTATTTTCCCCATTCGTATTATTCAGATCGAGCTTGCGGTACCGAGGAAGATGACCTGGAAGATTTGGGGTTCCGCAGACAACTCGGACGCAGCCAAGACATGGTTAGCTACCTCTGGCTGTGTCTTGCAGAACTCCACCATCAACAGCTGCATTTCGAATCCTTCCCGTAGCAGGTACACCGCTGTGCATTGTTGGAAGTCTTGAGTGACAAGATATCAGCCACAAGGGTTCAGCTGGGGGACAAACTTAACTTTACTTCAACAAAGCTCTGCTAGCACTAGCACGATGTGAGCTAGAGAAGCTGTACGTGATGAATTGTACTGTGCAGACCTGAAGAAGCACTGTGTTCGTTACCAGCTGCGCACTCAACTTCCGCCGAAGTCGATCAGAGCGCCGTGCAGTTTAATTTAGAGACATGCGTGTGATGCGTGAAGAGTACAGCAACTCACTACATAGCGAGTAGGTACACAGTCATAGTCTTACCTGCTAATACGAGCTCAGTCGTCCAACATCTGCATTAACATATGCCTACACGAATCTTGGACCCTTAAATTTCAAAACGGGCTTACCTGACGTAGCAGAAACAGTGCAAAGCTCCTAGAAGTCATCTGTCGTCCATTATGGGGTCGGGAGATGGGACCGCGAAACCGACTCCTATCAAACCTACCACCATCCGTGTCAGAACGAGACTAAGACCCACCAAGCCTGTCGCAAAGAATAAGCCTGAAGCCGAAGCTGGACAACATGCCACACCGGAAGTCGTGCAGAAAGCGAGACAAGATTGGCAGCAGCGAGGAACCGTCAGTCGCCGGGTGGCGCGAAGCAAGTTCAATGCGAAGAGGCTAAAGCAAGAAGAGGATGATATTGCTAGATGGCACGAGTTCTTTGAAGCTGATCCCGATGACGATGGCAACCTGAAGAATGATGAACCACATCCTTCAGATAGCCATCCTCCAAAGAATCCTCTTCATATTCCTGAAATCAAGCGCATACCCAAAGCCGAGGAGCAAGATCTAGAATTCTTCAACGAGCTGCCAGAAGATAAATCACCAAAATCGCAGACTAAAGATGACATCGAATTTATGGATCTGTTGAACGAGCAGTGCAAGATTGTTGCAGGTGAGGGAGATTGGAGGAAACCAATAGCGCTTCCCAAGCGACCACGCAAGGTCAACGCAAAAGACTTTTTTGATCCAGCGGATGACTTTATGGCTTACATGCGAGCCATTCGCAGGAACGGAATTTGTCTCGATCCTGATCACGCGATGGCTGTCAGAAAGGCTACCAAGGCGATTCTTGCTCAGAGCAACTGGGAAAAGACCGCGGCGACAGTGACCAATGTTCTATTCGCTGCTGCAGGTATTGCATTGATTGTGGTTTCGAAAGGAAGTGCTCTCGGTCTCTTGGCAGTGCCTTATGTTATTCCTACGATAGTCGTGCCGGCCGTCAAAGTGGCTAAAGGGCTAGTCAACGTTGCTATCAGCGCGAGAAATCGTTACAAAAAGGATGATCTCAAAAGGCACATGCAGGACTTGGCAACGATCGAAGCGAGTGTCGGAGTGCGAGTCAAGAGTGAGCAGGACAAGCTTGAGTACCAAAAATTCAGAGCAATTGCTGCAGAACGCATGGGCGAAATGGAAAAGGCTTGGCACGAGAAGTTTACTGACCCGATCAACAAGGTTGTTGATTCGGTCGAGAAGGCTCTCTCGCCTGTCACGAAATTAAAAAAACTTGTCGAGGAGAAGGACAAGCATAAAATTATTGAGAAAGGCGGAATGGCTGCTGAGGGTATCAGTTTGATACGGGATATGAAGGACTTGATTGTGAGCGCCATTGATATTGGGACTTAAAGCGATGCAGCGACTTTGTAGATGGCGTTTTACGTAGCTGTACCTGTATTGAAAATGACTGGCATGTGCCAATCATTCACCTAGAGCCTGGCAAGGTACAAGAGCTGTGGCTGTATGTTCATCAGCCTGCACGCCTCGCATATGCCACATATATGTTGTCAAATGCAAAGCAGAAGATTTTTAATCAACGCTTTCACTGCCACCAAACGTGTTTTCATTGAGTGAATGCCAAGCTTTGTGGATTGCTTCTCATAGCTACCGCCGCCATTGGTACACCATTGGGTCTGACTGATGGGACTGGACCAGCCAGATCGACCACACTGGCGAATTCTATGTATGTCCCAGATCCTGGTCAGCTTAGGGTAGCCACAGCCGCACATAAGGGACTTGGATATCCAAGGACCTGTAACATCCTTTGCCCCGATGAACCTGATCGTGGCAATGTGACAATACGTTACGAAGGACTAAGGGCTCATGGTCGCAATAATGATTGGATTCGGATACCAACAACCTCTGGTCGATTGCTAGACAACTACCAAAGTAGTCTGAATGAACATTAACCCTTAGTGACTGGACCATGGGACATGGATTTTCGCGCTCAGGCCGTTGTCACGAATTCATACTATTACAATAGTCAGTCTTGGATCAATCCGAGTTACTAAAGTGCTACCTCCTAGCCTCTAGATGACAAGTTGGAGACTGTAGAGGGTCTAATAGCAGACTTCAAGAATGGCGGCGTGGGATTCCGTAACCACTCAATGCCCACAGGTCTACAACTTGACGCAGCCTTGGAAGTGGATATTCCCTAGGAAGTTAATCGTGGTCGAGTGACTACTCGCTCCACGAGCTATCGGCAACTTCTTACATCTGAATAGGAGAACTAGTATAGTTAGCTATCTACTTAAATCTTGTTAAGTGGTTCCGAATCGGTCCTATCTTAAAACTAACTGTTCCCTTCGTCGATTGCTTCCCGTCGAAAAGACTAGGACAGAGGCTCAGAATTCCGCAATTATGACTTCAAACCCATCTTTAGAAGAAGGTCGCTAAAACTCTGTCTATACGATACCTCTGGTAGACAGACCATATATGCGGTCGTCTTTCTAGCAGATGCCGGGCATATACTGTTGGCGAAATGATACCAGTCATGCCTTTTCCGTGTACAATGATCGTGGCCAGGGAACGACGACTGGCTGTCGAAGGCTCGGCTCAGGTAGCCAGATACCATCAACCCAGTCTCGCACCTGCACTCGAGACACTGCGCCGTGTCTGTGGTCACCTCGATCTACCTGCAGAGACACGAACTTATCCAAAAACCGGCGTCGAGGTTGAATGATTACACTGTCAGCGCGCTCGAACGATGTAAGGATGGTCGACCCTACCGCAAGGCTTTACTGAGACACAAAAATGACAGATGCTCTATGTTTGTCAGTAAGCCGGGCCAGGAGCAGAGATTTCCCTTCTATCACGGCGTGCACGATGCTCTTCACCGTACCGTCAGATATCTCCATCAACCTGGGCGTGTTCAAGAAGCGTGGCAGCTTGCCCACACGACAATCTTCGAAACAAATTCGCAATTCAGTAGTGTTGAGGTCACTCAGACATGTGATGATGCGATCGAGAACGAAATGTTCATCGTTCCTTCTTAATGAGTTAGTATTAGTAAGATGAACCATTCGGTAGCATTTTTAAACATACCTTATGCTGCTGACACCTGTCGTACACAGCTGCACCTCCGATAATCGATAGTGCTTCATCGAAGTGAGCTACCTCTTGCTGGTAGTGGTTTAAATCCCTGAAAGCAGTGTGCCTTGACCGAATCCAGCACCGTACCCATGCGACATTGGGAGTTGTATCTCTAAGTTTTTACCGTTCAGGATGAACAGCGCGAGAATGGCTATCAGGCTGTAAATGCTAGCAGCTGCGAGAGCGGCAACGTCCGATCGTGAAGCGTATCTATAATAAGTTCGCAACACCGTAACGACGTACTAGGGTAACGACGCACTCCACTCAATTTTGCTGTCAAATTGGTATAGCTATTATACGTTGTTAATGCTGCGAAATCTATCTGCTAGGGCTATAAATAGATCTAAGGGGATGTTATCTATCTCTATAGGTAGCTGACGATTGCCTACGCCCTATGGGTAAGGCTAGAATGTTATCGCTGGTGTAATAGGGGCTCTAGCAGCTCGTTCGATATCTTATAGGCTAACAAATAATAGATTTAAGTTAACAGCGTACTTTTTCTTCTACTTCTTCTTAAAGGTATCTAGCTGCTTTATAAGGGCTAAGATCTTGCGCTAAGTAGCTGCTATATCAGTAGAGTGACTGTTAATAGCCTTACGGGTCTTAGTAAAGAGAGTATATACTGTTCGATCGATAGTAACGCGACGAGAGATAATGTTAACTACCTGTAATAAAAGAGCGCGGTTATAGGGTATAATAATAACGTCTAAGTTAATAATCGTAGGCGGAGGAGTAACGGCTCGCTTATTATATAACTTCTTAACTGTACTAGATATAAATCTTAACCCTAGGCCCTTTAACGGATTAAATAGCTATATACCAGCTGTAGAAAAGCTAGTAGCGTAGTTAATAAGTGTTATAGCCCTTATATAGGCCTCCTAGTAGTGTAATAAGAACTACGCCTTCTTTAATACAGCTATATTATCTATAAGCGGGTTAGCACTTATTATAGTACGAAACTTACGCTTAAGCGACGAGAATACCGCTAGATCGAGAGGTTAGAAGATATAACTGGTATAGGGGATTAAATAGTAGTACTAGACCTTATTAAGGTATATAGCTTATATAAAGTCGATTAAAATATAAGATTTATAACTATCTAATATAAGTAGGCGTCACTCGCCCTTAGCTAACTCTTTAGTGGTTTAAGGTATAAAAATCTTATATAACTAGTATATACTAATCTCGTTTATCGTAAAGGCATTACTGCTCGAAGTATAGGCCTAATCTAGGGTCTAAGTAGGTATAAACTACTAATTTTATACGTGCTTAGCCTTAAATATAACTAACGGGGTGAGTATACGACCTTAAGGATTAATATACTTAATTATAGTAACCTACTCCCTCTCTCTTGCTGTCTAGATAAATATTAAGTCTATATCTACGCTACCTATAACTCGTTGATTAGATATAATACTAAATACGTTACTAATCTTATCGACATTCTAGGTATACTGTCTCTTGATGTGTTTACGTTGTATAATAAGAGAGAGGTAATTATATTAGGTCTAGATAGCGCTCTTTATAAGGTCTTACGATCGTTATATATCGAGGGCGACTTTACGCTTAGTATAAACCTAAGGGTTACGACGCTTAAAGTTTACGATCTAACTCTCATTAACGACTACTAGGCTATTATTAGTCTATAAGATTAACGAGGCTATAGAACGCAGTTAAGCGTGCGTAGATACCTAAGCGTAGGCTTTAAGGTTAATAGACTATCTAACGAGTATTATCTCTTATATAGGGGATAAGATTTACTTATAGGTATAACCTTACTAGCGAGTTAGCCTACTATTAAGCCTTTAGTGTACTAAGGCTTCCGCGACGTTGTACGCGCGCGTAGCTGCTTAAATTAACGTAAATTCACCTTAACGGTAAGCTGCGATAGTAGTATCGATAGTAGGCTTAGATTTACGCGTCATATTGGCTAAATAGTGGTGTGGTAAAGTGATAAAGAGAGAGGATGAAAAGTGGTGGAGTGCATCGTTACCCTAGTGCGTCGTTACGGTGTTGCGAACTTAGTTGGCTATGATCGCTAAGGTGTCTGATGGTACAGACGTAGACCGGCGGTAAAGATCCGTTAAAATACGGGTCGACACCACGAAATATTAGCCCGTATTATTGATCTGGTCTCTATATGCACGCACCTCTTTGTAATTCCTTGCTCTTTAGAGGGCGACTGATATTGCTAGCGACTCCTTTTCGATTGAAAGACGTTAAGATTCTTACAGGCAATACAGAAAAGAGTCATGAATTGGTGAAATCACTCAGCATCAATGACTAAATCATCCACATCTTAATTCACAACGTCGAGTCGCTTGACTCCGAGTCCCAGAGGCACAAGAAGATGTATTACCCGAGAAGTATAACTCGGACCCGCCTAAGCTCAATGGTGGTACAACACGCCTATACTCCGTAGCAGAAGATGGTCTTTAGGACGCCTGGAGCTCGACTGATTTCCGAATCATTGCTGATTCGAATACTTTTTCCAAACTCCTCTTCGCACTTGAAGACTGTGTACATCCGCCCAAGAATGCACAGGCTCTGTCGCCAACGACGCCAGTCCCGGCATAATAAACACAAATCGTACCGAAAGCACCAGCACAATCTGCGTCGGTCTGACAGATGGTCGGATCAGGAGAGGTGTTGTATGAATATCCACCACTACACACCGGACGTCCGTCTTGGATGCTTATAAAACAAGCACAGCCCTCGCCTCCATCGGCACAGTTCTGGACTTGCGCGGCAGAACACGCCAAAGGACATGATGTTGTTACAGTCTTTGTCGTCGTGGTCGTGGTACCTGGTAGCAGGGATGTGGTCTAAAGAAGAAAAAGAAGAAGAGTCTTGTCAGCAAGGATTGTACGATCTGGATTCGTCACATTGTGGATGAGAACACGGATATGGTGGGTCTGGCTTACTGTACTGGTCTTTGGTTTGACAAAAGCGATGCACGCTTCCTTAATGACATCACATGCAAAAGTATTGACTTGGGAGGGTAAACCTTTGATACTGCATCGAGCCGATGTGAGAGTGACGGTGGAGGATTTAGCGGTAGTTGCAGATGAGGTTGAAGTGATTCTTGGGGTTGTTGTAGCAGAAGTTGGCTTCGAGGTTGTGGACGAGCTGAGTCGTGTTGTAGTTGTGGTTGTAGATGATGGTTGAGGGGATCTCTTCTGATTTGCAGAGTTACTGCAGCTAGTCACTGTGGTTGTTGAGATGATTGCAGTTTCAGTTTGTGTTACAGTTAAGGTCACGTCCTTGATCGGTACAACACTTGAGCAAAGGGCAGAAGCTTTCAAGGCAATGAGAACAGCTTTGCAAATATCAACATCACCACGAGGATGCAGATCTGGAATGTGCATGGTCCAAGCGGAGATGGAAAAGAGCGCTGTTGTCGTGAACACAGCCCAAGGTAGCAACATGTTTGCGGTTCAAAAGCAAATTTACGAACAGTATTTGCAAGTCGAGAACCGCAGGGAGTAGCTGCGTGATATTATAGCACTCACAGGTGGTTGCGCTGCGTCTTTCCAGCTCAGTATGTCTCAGCCATAACCTGACAGTTCGAGTGTCTGGAGAAGACCATGAAAGGCTTCTCGACTTTGTTCAGCTTGAACACAAAACGCCATGAGCAGTCCAGGCTGTTGAAGCTGCAGAAGACTAACCACTTCCTGCTTCGAAGCCAAGAAATGAGCTTGACTCGTGGGTCTTGATTTATAAATTGACGAATTGTGTTGGTGCAATGTCGAAAGCTTAGATCAATATAGATAAGCTTGTGAGTCCACCTTTGCTCTTGTCTAAGATGACTGGTGGCGCTAAGTTGTGATGTAAGGATAAGATTTGGTCTCGAACTTGAGTTGCTAGAAACCCGTAGAGTTCCTGTACGGCGCTAACTACCTAGAGTTTAGTGTGGAGAAATTATCCCAGCTCCCAGTCTGGATCCTGACAGGGAAATACAGGCATAATCAAACAAAAGATCTTGTACTCTAAGGACCTGCGGGAATGCTTTCCTTGGATAACAGGAGATTCAGGCTGATTCATCACAAATATGCCGTACATCACCGTCAAAGATGGCACTGAGATCTATTACAAGGACTGGGGAAACAAATCTGGCCAGATAGTCACCTTTAGCCATGGATGGCCACTAAGCTCCGATGATTGGGAGAACCAGATGTTCTTCCTTGCCAACAAAGGCTATCGTGTGATCGCTCATGACCGTCGCGGTCATGGGCGCTCATCTCAACCCTGGGAAGGTAATGACATGAACACATACACTGACGACCTCAATGCTCTATTTGAACATCTTGACCTTCAGAAAGTCATGATGGTTGGCCACTCTACTGGTGGGTGCGAAGTTGCGAGATTCATAGGCCGGCACGGCACTAAGAGGGTGTCAAAAGCTGTGCTTGTTTCTGCGACCGCTCCAGGGCTACTCAAGACAAAGGACAACCCAAATGGCGTCGAAATGGATGTCTTTGACTCCTTCCGAAGCTCCATTGTTGAGGATCGAGCTCAATTTTTCATTGACGTCCCATCTGGACCGTTCTTTGGCTTTAACAGGGATGGTGCGAATGTCAGTCAAGGACTTATCTGGAGCTGGTATAAGCAGGGAATGGCCACCAGTTTCAAGGGCGCGTATGACTGCGTCAAAGCCTTTTCAGAGACAGACACATGTGAGGACATTAAGAATGCAGATATTCCAATCCTGGTGAGGTCTCTTCTGTAAAGCTCTTGACTTCGATGCTAGGCTGCTAACTGGTTGCAGGTTTTGCATGGCACGGACGACCAAGTAGTGCCTATCGAAGCGACGGGCCATCGTTCAGCGAAGATGGCGAAGAACGGAACACTTAAGGAGTTTCCGGGTGCTCCACATGCACTGCCGACGATCTGCGTTGACGAGGTCAATCAGGCCTTGCTGGAATTCCTGCAATCGTAAGAAGGTCACAGCGATTAACAAGACTTGAGCTTCGAAATCTGAGGGAATTATCTGCACTTCAGAACTGGACCTTGTTCGTAGCCATGGCGTCGACCTTTTCTGATAAGGCCATGATTCGCAAAATAGTGGACCGTTTAGTATGTCCTCAAGGTCAACTCTAGTTCTTACCGCACCTTGATGACTGACTTTCCGAGTCCTCCTTTGCCATCATAGACGAAGCCAGCTACCTTTCTTACGCTATCGAGATTCTTCATGTCTGCTGTAGATCCAATGACCGGTCTTAGTAGTCCCTCTTCGACGTAGTTGGTGATCTCGCCCAGATCCTCGCCGTCTGGCTCCAGGAACATGTACTGATACTCCACTCCCCATCTTCTTGCTCGCAACTTGCTCACTATGTCCAAGAGGTTCAGGCTCAGGTATTCCAGCCACGGCATCTGAGGGTTATCAGGCCGTCGCATGATTGACGAGCCTTGCAGCTGCGTGCCAGAAGGTAATGTCGAGATCGAGACGATGGAGCTAGTTGAAGGTGTCATGAGAGAGAGAAATCGCATAGCTTCTCCGGTAGTGTCAAAGACGAAGTCGACGCTTCCACGTGGGATGACAGTGGTAGGCTCTTCCTTGGTGTAATCGATTACTGATGATCTGTTAATATGACGGCGCTATGAGTGAGAAGTATCGAGGTGACAAACTTTGATCGACTACACCCGGGCCCAGCAACTCGGGCACCTTAGGTATCTTTGCTGTGGACACTGTAGTGATGACCTTGCCGGCGTGGAGAACGTTTTTCGCTAGTTGACACGCGAGCGAGCCTGTGCCACTTACTGAATCGCAATGAATCAAGCCATCTCACCACAAAGAATGGATAGGGTTGAGCAACTCACATCCAGCAGGCACAAATACTGTCTTGCCCTCCAATGAGCCCCTGTATTTTCGCGAGGCCTGTAAAGCAGTTACCGCAGCCAATGGTAACGATGCTGCCTCTTCGAAATTCAGCATCTTCGGTTTGGATGCGATGTAGCTTTCAGGACATGTGGCGTACTCAGCCCATGAACCTAGCGTGCGAGTAAATATGTATTGGCCGCAATCACAAGGCAGAGGACTCACCACGATGGCTCTCTGGTAGTCTCACATAAACCTCATCACCAACCTTGAATTTCTTCACATCGTCCCCAACCTCCTTTACCACACCAGCGCAGTCGTAGCCTACCATGTACGGAAACCTTGGCACTGTCGTTCAGCAAATATGTCGTGAGGGGTAGTAGCAAAGCCATACTCATCCTTCAATACTCGCTTGAATACTCCAGATGCTTTCTTTACATCGACAGGGTTGACACTCGCAGCATGAACTTCAATGCATACGTCTGTTGGTTCTGTGATAGCTGGTACCGGCAGGTCACTCAACTCGTAATTCGAGGGAACTGTAAAGCTCGGAGCAGTGACGCAAAGCATATCGTTCAAAGAGTGCTAGGTATGGTTGTGTCTGCCTCTAGAGAACAAAACATCTAGCAACAGCCATTCAGCAATCAGACGTAGACTGTCCATGCATCAGATGAAGTCCTCTTAATAGTCGAGTATATTTCAGGTAGCTCCCCAGAGAAATCGGTACGGAACAACATTCGCTCCGTCGGTATACCTAAAAGAACACAATGGATGTCCATCAGTTAGTCTTTGTAATTGACGAGTCTCGCATCTCTTGATGACATAGAATAGCCTCCGACTTTTTAGAAGTTTCTTTCACAATCTTTCAATTTCCTACCGAGGTGGTTTTCCTCCCAATGCTACACAAGTTTTCATCATAACGAGTGCTAGCGTTTGCCGTAGCTATTAACGCGCCAGGCACCACACTTGCTCTACGGTAGAGAAAGTGACCCGCGAATTTGCGAGATTCTCTAGAGCTTCGCATCTGGTACACCACGAAGATGATTTGAGCACTTACGTACTGCGAAGGACGCGTCGCGAAGCTCCATGCTGTCTCGAGATGGACTAAGCTCGCAGTCTATCGAATTAAGCAAGATTCATGGAGTAGGCATCGATCACAAGCTTGTTCAATCCCATCAGTGGACTGATTCTATCTCAGAAATCCTATCTTGGGAAGATGTATTCCTAGTGCACAATTCGCCATGGCTATCATAGAACATATACCTTCTCCTCAGTCGCATTCTCTTGCGCTTTGTCCTTAAGCCTCTGGTTCTGCTTCTTCAAAACTGACCTCATCACAAAACAGCAAGCAATATCAACCACGATAAAGCCTGAAATCACTGCGAACGCCAATGGATACCTTGGCATGTCCCGCCCCCGGAACAAGAAAGGGCTCCATAGACCACCCAGACCACCGAGCACATTCACTATAGCAATACCACAAGCCTTCTTCTCAGGAGTTTCTTGAATGACGCCTGGCACCCAAGACCATAATAGTGCTGTTCCAGCCACATGGCCAGCCAGGTAGAGGTAACTGCTGACATAGCGTGCTACTGGATTCAAGGATGCGGCACTGGTGATTGTGCCTATCAGCGCAAATACGAGAGGCACAGCGAGGTGGAAAGTCCGCTCTGAGTAACGATCGGAAGTGTAGGCGAAAAACAAGGCTAAGATAGCTGCTAATAGAGCTGGTGGAGAGCCAATAATCAGGGACAGTGTCTTCATGTCGATGGAAGAGTTTGGGAAGAGCTGCTTAGTGATGGCTAAAGTGATTGGTGTGAGGTAGATGTAAAGACCCTCAAGTGATTTGCGAGCCATGAGCATCATAACCTGCAGTCGCGTCAGTACATCTGTAAAGGTGGACGGCTGTCCAGATGAGAATGAAAGCAGCAAGCCAGATGCGGAAGAAAAGAACAACTTACGAAGATCCAGGTTCTCTTATCCTTCAGTGCATCAACCAGTCCAGTTGCAAGCTTCTTCCGTTCGACTTCCCTTTCGTTCACTCGATCCTCTTTGATTCGACGTTGTGCAACTACTTGCTCCTGCTCGGTCAACCACCACCTTCTCCTCTTCGAACCAGGATAATCAGGCAAGAGACAGAATCCAGCAATAGCAGGCGCGAACCCGCAGACTCCATACAATAAATACAGCCATCTCCATCCTGCCCATCCATTCTTTCCTCCCAGAGCTTGCAAAATACCACCACTGAGGGGGGATATGAAGGTCAAGGTGAGGATGATGGCGCCTAATATGAAAGAGTTCCGCAATGCGAGTTCACGTCTAGTGTACCAGCTGCTCATAACGTGTACCGCACCGACGAAGAAAGGTGCTTCTGCGATACCGAGAAATACTCGAACGAGAGTATAGGATGGATAGTCGTGGATGATCGCGTGGCATGCTGAGACCAAAGACCACGCGAGGCAGCAGAAGGACAGGTACACAGAGGGTCGGACACGAGTGATAAGCAGGTTTGAGGGAAGCTGAAAGAGGAGAGTGCCTAGATTGAAGAGACCGATGCCGATGTTGAACTGAGTTTGCGTGATGTGAATATCGTGCTTGAGGTTGTCAATCAGAGCTACGCTGTATAGGAGATCAGTATGGGTGTGTCAAAGGTACTGGCCACAGCTTAAGACAAAGAAATGCAGGAGAAGGAGGAGGAATCGAATTCTAGCCAAATGTCTCCCAGCGGCGACGACACATTTGAATTCAAACGGAGCTGTTCTCACTCACCTGATTCCAGACTTGTCCACGATCGAAAATGCACACATCACAATCAACACTGGCAACAAGCATATATCCAGCTTGCGTACCAACTTCTTCTCGACTTGTGCTCTCTCTCGTGCATCATCGTTGCTGTCTTCCGATGTGTCAGTTCCTGGACATGGTGGGACAGCTGTAACGTCCACGCACAGCGGTGTTGAGGAGGAGAACGAAGAGTTGATTGGCTGATTCGAGGCCGAGGAAGCATGAGACGGCTTATGCTGCTGTACTGATGTCGTGGCCTCATCTTTCTCGTTGAAAGCGTTGCCGATCGCCATCTTGGGCTGTCAAGGACAGGAGGAAAATTGGATGTGAAGAAGTGGCAGCAGAGCGAGAAATTGAATCGAACCGACACGACACAATGAAGCTCAGTATCGACCAACGCAGTGATGACAGAATAGGGCAGTACTTAAGCATTGAGACAGGTCCGCTTCCACAGGCACAAATCGCTCGAGGGAGATACGTATGCATCCATGATAGTATAGCATTGCAAATCGACGATTCATTATGAGCACCTTCGGAGCCCACCTCAATTGGCATTCTCGAATTATCCTGTGCCAAGGCACCTATGTCGTTGAGCTTCCTGATGCACGAATTAGCAGACATAGCCTGGTCTTGAGCAACACCGACAGCTTGGATCTGGTGGAGACGAAACTGTCCTCCAATGGGAGAATCATTCCGAAATAAGTCAAAATGTGCTCGATGAGGTAGTAAATGGAGACTGAATAAGCTTGATGGGCTTGAAGGATAGGTACGACGATTCATGCCTGATATGGTGCAGAATAAAGACTGTAGGAGTGGTAGAAAATCAACCATCCACTCTGCCAGCGTCGACATCAAACTGCTTCACATTAATGTATCAGATACAGTACGTGATAACCCATGAGACCTCAGCTCTCACAATGCAGCCCGATTGATAACGTCAGAGCCTACTTATCCTTGCTAAACACACCCTTAATCTTGTCCTTCAAACCTCCTTCGCTACTACCTCCGTGTCCATGTCCCTCCGATCCCTTCCCCGGAATGATTCCCATACCCTGCTCACTCGTCGGCCGTCCACTCCCCATCCCATACTCATTATGTCCATCATCAGCCTGTCCACCCATCACTCCCGTTCCACCAGCGGTCTTCCCCATGCCTTCCTCACCACCACCAAGACCAGGCGCCTGGTCACGTCTCTCGTTCCCAAGGCCGAATTGATTGTCGCCTGTATCGGATGGCTGAGCGCCGCGTCCGGTGCCGAGATTCTCTGTATTGCCGCGCTCGGAGGCGGAGAGGGTTGTTGAGAGTTTGTCTTGGGCTTGGGACCCACCAGCGCCGAGGCCGTAATCATTGCGCTCGTCGGCGACGCCTTGGGAGCGGCCGGCGCCCATGTTGGATTCGAAATTGCGATCCATGGTGTTTTGTTGTCTTGGCTAGGTCTGATCTTAGAGATTGAACTTGTTGTTTGTTGCTGTCGGCTGGTTGTCCTTGTCGGTAAGACTATGGATTGTTCTGTTCCGGAAGTTTTTCAAAGTATGAATCCTAGAGATATATGACGAGGTGAAGACCACGAAGTCACTATATACTCCTTCTCCTCTATGAACATCCAGTAGACGAGGAATGGTTAGCAATGACATCAGTCAAGTGAGCTACACCACGAGCACATTCCGTTCGCCCCGTGGGGTCGTCGATCGACCTTCGCGGACATGTGGGGGTGTGGCTGCCCTCGTCATTGGGACAGACTTCTGTACTACTGCGAGTTTATGTCAAACGCTCCGCGTAGCAGGGAATTAAAAAATGAATGTGAAAAAGAAGTACTGTATTCTACTATGACGGAGAAGAAGAAGAGGAGACTCTGGTTGCCCTGGAGAAGACGTAGCCGAGGATCACGATTATGTGCCGTCATATCGACGTGAGCAGTGTTGAAACCGGTAATTTTGCACTTTCAATCGTACAGGAGCACAAGAATGAAAATACAGCTGCCCCCCATATTTTCATAGTCAACTAGGACTAGTGTTGTGAAAAGAGAACAATTTTGATCGCTTTAACATAACCCATTGTTGTTACATCTTGCGGTCCCTGAGCCTCAGTTCATTCCAGACAGATCTCGGTGGTATCGTACTATTGACGAGAACCGCATCTTCTGCTATCCTCTTCAGTTTCTGATCATATACTCGAATACTCTCTTAATGCCTCAACGACCTCTCTGCTTAAACCCCTGCCTCCAACGACAACCGCTCCAGTTTTATCCAGCCATATGTCCAGGCATCTGCTTACACATAACCTCCGACCGCAGCCAGCGTCGTCGACGTCGACGGGTATGCGGACGAGGTATGTGGTAGGGTTGTGGCAACTAGTGCAATGGTTTGTAGTACTTGTCTTCCTCAATGTTGGGCTCGTGGCTGGAGTCGCACGGCTGCTGTGCTCGATGGCCATGGTTGTATAATGTTAGATATATGTATTTCTTGTACAGGATTTTTGTATAGAATCGTTGAAGGACATCTGCCCACGAGGCAGGGCGTAAGGCCTTATAGCCTCTCAAAGGCATATTGAAGTATAAGCCCATTGTGTCAGCCATCCATGGTGGACACAATACAACGCAAATGTCTGAGACTGGCTCTTGTGTTTCGTATGAGGATTCAGCTGGAAGATTAAGATATAAGGGGTAGTGTTATTGTGTAGTTGAGACGACAAATAGATTGTGATCCGAAGTCTTAGACCTATTCTCAGCTGTTCCTGGGAAGGATGTCAGCTATGTCTCGGATCGCGTAAACCTGGATCATGACATTTGTTGCTCCTAACAAGTCAGTCATAGAACGGTGGCGCTCGAAGCAATAACAACGAGCACATGGGAAAGAACTCTGGGCAAGTTGGACAAGCCAGTAATCGACATTGCTTGTCTTGAAATTCTGAAATTGCCATTGTCTATGGCATGAGCCAGGGTTTGAAACAGCACTTTCGCTGTAAACCTGCTTCGAATCGTAACATCGTGGTATGCAGCGCCGCGCACTAGGCTACTCCGGCTCAGATTCTTCAGCATATCAGTTTGCCTTTGTCATTGATCCCGATCGAGCATATCGGATTCTCGTGTAAAGTGCGATCGCGTCCCTCAATGTGCAGGCCGCTGTATCAATCTTCGAGCAGTTCCTTCACGTATTTCGCATCTTCGTTATGACCACACTCTTACATCACGACACCAGCATTGGAAGCAATACGTGGCCAAAGCTCAGCAGCCTCCTTTGCGACAGGACCAGTGATGGCTGAACCCTTCATCTCACCCTTGGGATTGACGATGACACCAGCATTATCCTCGAAGTACAGGTAAATACCGTCTGGTCGGCGCCATGGCTTTGATTGTCTGACAACGACTGCGGGCATGACTGGCGAGGTATTAGCGAACTTTTCTTTTGCACAACCTTTCCATCCTTCTTCTCTAGTGTAGTAGGTAGTTTGTGTACGTACCCTTCTTCCTTAACTCTGGCTTTCCCTTCTTGACTGTGGCCATGACCATATCACCTGCACCGGCAGCTGGCAGTCTGTTCAAACGAGCACCAATACCTTTGACGGAGATAATGTACAGGTTTCGTGCACCTGAGTTGTCTGCGCAGGACATAACGGCACCACTACAGAACGCAAAATTAGCCTTTAGTCCTTTGCCGAATATTGTTTGTTTATGTTTCCAGGTTGGCAATCCCGATTTCGATAGACGATCTGGACCCATCTTCGTGATCGGTCGAAATATCCCATGCATGTACTCGGTCCATTGCTCTTTCGCAGCTTGAAAATCTCCTCCCTTGACTTCGAACTCGAAAGGGATTCGGCACTTGTATAAGAAAGGAAATTCGGGGCTGTACGTACACAGGCAGACCGAGAGTCATTCTCAGCTTGTTACCAGAGGTACCACGACTATGAATTCAACCATTAGCCTTGCTCTTGACAATTCGTTCTTCCTGCCACGACATTCATCGCATCTGCACGGTTTAGGGACTCGGAAGCGCATACCCTCTCTTGGACGACATCTTGACGGTTGTTGTGTATGAATTGACTGAACAAAAATCGTGGTAAACGAGCGCAGGTTGAGGTTCTTTGATGTGGGTTCCTCCTCATCGGCGAAAAGTGTGCCAAGATTTTTCGCATCTAATGTGCTCTCTGCTAACCGTAGAAGTGTACAAACGTTGCAAACAGCTTGGCACGATTGACTAGCAGTTGCTGGCAAAATGAAGAGCAAGTGGAAACAGTGTTCGAGCATCAGAAAGCATGAGCCTGCATACAAGACCAAATCTGAGATGATTCTAATATCCTCGAAAGGAACGAACCTTCGCGGTGCTACAAATGCCGGTAGATGATAATCCTTTATGTCCTTCTCCGAACCATGCGCCAATGTCCACTCGTATGGCAAGTCCACCCCGAAGTCGAGTAAGACCACATATGCTGCAGGACGACCATACTGCCTGACCGCTGCGAAAACCCGCATCCTTTCAACCCAGTCACAACCTCACATAGAACCATGGCTCATCTTTGTCCCCGAAACTCCACGTTACTCGTGCCAGCGGAAACACTTCCACTTGTTCTATGGTCCATTGTTTGCAGCTTCTGTACGCGCTTCACCTTCAGCGTTCAACTCCTCGCGCTCCATACGACCTTCTTCTTGAGCTGCAACAGCCGCATTGTCAGCCATAATCTCCTTCTTGATCTTGATAGCTTCATCTGCACTTTCAGGAGCAATACCTATGCTTGATGCTGCTTCTCCTGCAACCCCATCGGCGACTTCAACTTTGGTTGAGTCTGCTACAGTTGCATTGTCAATGTCACCCATGGTCACATCTCCTTCTGCTATTTCCTCAGCTGCATCTTCCTCGACAGCATAGTTACCACCATTTGGACTATCCACACTCATGTTATCTGCAACGTCCGGCACCGGACTTGGCGCTTGTGGTGTGCCTAGCCCACTATCTGCAGCAGAGTCCACAGTATCCATGAGATCTCTGTGGTCGATGATCTGCCTCCTTTTCCTAGTCCCGTTCTGCCGTCTGACACCATTCTGCTGTGCCATGTCCTCATCTTCACTGTCACTCAATTCACCATCTTTCTCTATCGCCTTGTCGAATCGCCTTTGTGTCATACGTCGGTCCGGGTTGTTGTCTTCGTCCTCGTCGTCGAGTGCTGCTTCATCCTCGTCATTCATTGCTAACGAAGGAGGCACGTCTTGCATTTGTACGGATGGAGTATGTTGTGTTCGTTTCAAGTTCTCGAGCACTGTTTTCAAGATCTTATCCAGGTACTCCCTTGAGTTTGCATTATCCATGTTTGATGGCCGTACATCTAGCTCGTAGTCTGGAGCATAGTATTCGTAGTAGTCATTGTATGGTAAGTTGGCGCTCATGTCCTCGCCAACTAGACATCCAGTTTCGAATGCCCATGTTCTTGCCACATTGCGCATCGTGTAGCCACCACCACCAAGGATCAAAGTCGGTAAGTTGTAAGATTTCACAAAGTTGACGCAGTTGGCATGGCCACGCATACTGAGATTGAAGCAACCAAGTCTGTCGCCAGACAGTGAATCACCGCCACATTGCAACACGACTGCTGAAGGTCTGTAGAAGTCCATAATGGCCTTTATGACAGGCTCAAAAATATGCTTGTAGGAATAATCGTCGATGCCATCCCGCAATGGAAAGTTGACCGCGTAGTACTTGCCTTGAGCGACACCAGTATCTCTCAGCTCACCGGTACCTGGAAAGTATTCACCATACTTGTGGAAGGATGCAGTCATTACTCGATCAGTTGTGTAGAAAGCCTCTTCCACGCCATCTCCGTGATGCACGTCAATGTCGATGTAAAGCACCCTTTGATGGAATCTCAACAGCTCTATTATACCCAAGACGATGTCGTTGACGTAGCAAAATCCAGATGCCTCGCTTTTCTTTGCATGATGTAGACCTCCAGCCCAATTGATTGCGATGTCCGCCTTCTGCCGGTTCAATCTTGCTGCGCCTTCCATACTGCCGCCTGCACTTATACCACAGAACTCGAACAGTCCGTCGAAGACTGGACAGTCGTCACCCACATTGTACTTCTGCTGTTCTTTCTGAAAGCTCTCCATGTTATCTGGTGTAACCTTGGCCAGGAACTCAATGTACTCGTCTGTGTGAAATTGAGTCATTTCGTACTTGGAAGCTGGCTTAGCGCGGTAGATCTCCATCTTCTTGTATAAGCCATAGTTCATAACTAGTGAGTGCGCAAGCCTTATACGATGTGGTTTCATGGGGTGACCAGATACATAGGCGTAGTTGCCCACGTCACTGTCGTAGAAGTAGGCCACTCGTTTCTTCTGGCTTTCCGGCCGCGCCTCATCGATGGGCGCAAAAGCTGTTGAGCCCATGCTGACGTTTGAGATCGTGGTCAACCTTGAATACTTGTATCCTCAGTTCAATGTGCTCGATATGGGGGGTTCGAGGGTGTAGGACGAGTCGACTCAGATTGTGTAATCGGCCAAGATGTAGAGAAAGCAAGAATGCGAGCGAAGGGAGACTAAATGTAGTAAAAGCAGTTTCGGTGCCAGGAGTCGAGGACCTGAGAAATATGCTCAGACACGAGGACATGCTCTTCGGCTTCACAAGTCGCGCAGGTCACTCAAAGGTTCGTCCTCCGCACGGGTTCGCGTTAAACGAGGCTGCAAATTGGAGACGCCTGATCAGCCTCGTTACAGACTGTTAGCTCTCACTAGCGTGACTTTTTAGCCAGATACTAGCGTGAATTTGCCCGCAGGTACCAAAAGAGTTGCGTATTTCCGTGTGGAAGGAAATGGCAGTGACCACACGACTGGCTGCACTTGCCTTCAAGCATTGCTGCCGTTTACACTCAATTTCTAGATCAATCCTCTCGTCGTTGCTTCTCAGTCTGTTTGTGAACTACATCCGAAGCAGACATTCAGTCACAGTCGCAAGCACGAACCTCGACAGCCTCTCCGTCTCAATCAACACAAACTCCTTTGGCTTGTTAGTTCTTGAAACTGAAAGTGAAGGGTCAACCCACAGCGGCGGCACGACTGATCTGCTCACCCGAGCACCAAAGACAGCAACAACCTCTTCGTACACCATTTAATCATGGATCGCCTTAACCGCATGCTCGCCGCCGCCCAGGGCATGGGCATGAATCAAGGCCCTCCAGGCGCAGATGCTCCGAACCTTGTCGATAACAGCGAAACGGTTTACATATCATCTCTCGCCTTACTCAAAATGTTACGGCACGGCCGTGCAGGTGTTCCTATGGAAGTCATGGGTTTGATGCTGGGTGAATTCGTGGATGATTTCACAGTAAGAGTAGTGGATGTCTTTGCTATGCCACAATCTGGAACGTCAGTCAGCGTCGAATCGGTAGATCCTGTCTTCCAAACCAAGATGATGGACATGCTGCGACAGACTGGAAGACAAGAGACGGTCGTGGGCTGGTACCATTCGCATCCAGGTTTCGGGTGTTGGTTGTCGAGCGTGGATATCAATACACAACAGAGTTTCGAGCAGCTTACACCTAGAGCTGTGGCTGTCGTCGTTGATCCGATTCAGAGTGTAAAAGGAAAAGTTGTCATTGATGCATTCCGACTCATCAATCCACAGACTCTCATGATGGGACAAGAACCACGACAAACCACATCGAATTTGGCATATCTAAACAAGCCAAGCATCCAGGCACTTATTCATGGGCTCAACAGGCACTACTACAGTATCGGAATACAATACCGGAAGACAGGATTAGAAGAGAACATGCTTATGAATCTGCACAAGGAGGTCTGGACTGAAGGCCTGGAACTTCCTGGCAGCTTTGCAACAGAAAGAAAGAAGACCGAAGATGGCCTGCAAAGATTGGTAGATCTGGCAGATGGCTACGAGAAGAGGGTACGAGAAGAAAATGAACTCACCAAAGAGCAGCTCAAGACGAGATACGTCGGCAAAGTCGATCCGAAGAAACACATCGAGGACGTTGGCCAACAGCTCATCGAAGACAACATCGTCGCAGTATCCAGGCAGATGATCGATAAGGAAGCGAGCGTAGCCAGGAAAGCCGAGCAGCCTAACGGTCACGGGGCTGCGAACGGTAGCATGGAGATAGATGAAGACTAGAGACCTCTGCCCAACCACTTCCGGGTCATGGGACCGTCACACGTAGATCTATTACAGAAGGCGAAGAGGATGAAGGCTATATACCACCAGTACGAGGCATGGGTCTTAGAAATGGAAGCGGGCGGAGAATTCTTCCCGTGCGCTGAAGCCCAGGAAGCAGGCCAGCAAGACCTGGACTTTCCCATTACTGCGATTCTATCCGATCTCTTATCATGGAGGAGGGTATGGCGGGCGTACTGACCATAGACCCTGACGCCTGTGCACTCCAAGTACGAACGATTGATGGTTTCCAATACAACAGGACGTGTTCAAGCAAAGGGGTCTATTGTGGGTAATCCTTGTACACGCAGTCTGATCGTGCATGTGGCAAACACCACAGTACAGGCTCAAAGCTAGTAATATCAAATCTGTCCTACCACTCTTACAATTTCCTCGTCTACAATCTTTGCAACTCGATCTTCAAACATCACATTCTCGACAACCCTCCTGCTAACCTCTGGCTTGTCATACAAATGTGCCCAACCAGCTTTCCCACCCCATCTCAGCTCCCTTTCTGCCTCCTTGACTTCCTCCCTCAATTTCCTCACTAACGGTCCATTGACATCCACTCCCGAGTTGCCATCTAACTCTACATAACCACACTGCGGCATTGTCTCAAGGATATCTCCCAGTAACTCCCCACAGAAATCCGTGTAATAGTTCTCACTGATCCTGTGCATCTTGAACGCTGGATGTGAAGGGTCAAATTCGACGAAGACGCGCAATGTTCGTAGACTTGTGAGTTTCTTGAGTACACGAGAGAGACGGGGCGTAACGCGCCATGATTTGGGTGGGTTGGTCCAGGAGGGGCCGAGTGTGAGGAGGAGATTCGTAACGGATGGGTGGTAGTGCGATGGAAGATCGAGGATTGTTGGTGGTGATTCGAAGAGTTGGAGCGGGAAGAGAGGGAAACGCGTGTGGGAGTAGAGGATGTGGCTGGCTTCGAGGTGAAGTTGTTTGGAGACGAGGAGAGGCGAAACACGTGAGCCGGAGCTGGAGCCGTCGTGGTCAGGGAGGGAGAAGAGGAGGGTGTGGTAGATTCTATTGCGAAGCTCGGAGGGGAGGTCGAGGAAGCGGAAGGGTTGGCTGGGGACGTCGTGTTTTGTGTTCGAGATGTGGTTGAGGTTGAGGTGGGAGAGTGCTTGTTCGATGGTCTTGCCGGACTGGTCTGGGAGTAGAGCTGTTAACTCTGCGTCTTCAGTCTCGTAGCGCTGTTTCTTCTTCTTGTAGCCTGGCTGTCTGTCTTCAGGAACTGGAAATGCTTCTACCATGTTTCCCGCCCATTTTGGCTTGCGACGGATAGGCATGAGCTTGGCTTAAGTAGTAGGTAGCGCGAATGGCACTGAATTCAGACCGAAGGGGAAGCAGTATAGGTATGGTCGTATATCAATATGTTTGGTATCTCCGTGGACAGCTCGCCTTCCTGGAAATCACTTCTTCGCGGGATTCACGTATTTGGATGTGGCGGTGGGTAGACACAACTTGAACGGCGGCTTTCGTTCCTGGGGAACAAGGACAATGGTTTAGGGTGACTGAGAGCTATTCAACTAGGTATGCTAATATAAAGGTAGATATATAAGAAGGGAAGAACCTGTTGGGGAAGGAGATTCTAGATTGTCATTATCGCGAGAAGTATGATGTCTCGTCCTTACGGGGCCTCCAAATCACAGGTGATTCCTTTTTGGTGCTCTTTGGGAGAACGATGTGTCTGGTCTGCCCAGCTAATACAGCCGATCGAACATGAATGACTGTGAACGAACAGCCAAATTATTGCCTGGGGTATTCAACTTTCTATTTGTGGAAGAGAAAAGAAAGATTGGAAACTGCGGTGGAAAAGCTCATATGACGGAACGAGCAGTCGAGGAAATGTTTGTCGTGTTTGCCTTGGTCTCTGGAAAGCCTCCTGCAACATTTTTTGGAGACTGGTGGTGCTCAGGTCACGCTCGCGACAGCACTATCATCTGGAGCGGCAGCATCATCTGTTCTTGCTCTTACTTATCACTGGTATGACTGACAGATCATGCTAAGACGTGCTGTCCTTCCTCTCGTGAGGCCCCATTCACTCAAATCAGCATCACGCCTGACGATAGCGCAATGTCAAACACGGGGCATACGCTCTGATAGAGCTCGCCTGCATCAGCCAGGAGACTTCAAATTACCGTCGCAATCACAATACAGCCAGAAACAATACCCACCACAACGGCCGGTGCCGAGACAGGCTGCAGAAGATATTCAGACAAACTCGCCCGTCCACGACTCATCGGTCAGGCATACTGCTCAGCCAACACCTCCACCACAGCCTCAAGAGCCTAGAACACAGACACATCGCAACACAGAATCAGTCGCGCGAGAGCAGTCAACCGAGCCGTTACCGTCAGAGCCACTTCCAGACCTGCGGCAGGGTATCCCATCAGACTACGACCCCGATGCGAAACCAAACACGCCCTTACCTGACCTGACCCAGGGTATCCCATCCACAATAGACGCAGAACTTTCGAGGTCGCAAAGGCAAGGCCAATCGTCGACAGACTCCCTCAACATTACTGCAGATGGGTCCAACCCTCAATCTACAGATCCTAGTCAAAGAGGCGGCGACGGCCTCCCCCGAAGCTCCTATGTTTCTTCTAGCGATCGAAGACGTTCAGCCTTGACGAAGTACTTCTATGCTTTCCTGGCTTCGAGCGCTGTAATATACGCCTTATACATGGGCCGAGATTGGTCAGAAGAGGAGGCAGAGCAACACAAAGATGTCGCCAATGGCTATACTCCAGGTCTCATGTATGCTCGTGCCATGGCAAGATGGGGTTCAACTATGAGCTACTACAAAGATCCTGTGACCAAGAAACTCCTCCCCGACGCTCAAGTCATGGACCCCAACATGCCTCCCTATACCCTTGTACTGGGTCTCGAAGATGTGCTTGTCCACTCAGAGTGGAGTCGTGAACACGGCTGGCGCATTGCGAAAAGGCCTGGCCTGGATTACTTCGTCAAGTATCTGAGCCCATATTACGAGCTAGTTATCTTCAGTGCTCAGCCCTCCTTCACTGTCGACCAGATTCATCGAAAGATCGATCCCTACCAGATGGTGTACCCTTTGTTCCGAGAAATGACCGTTTATGAAGATGGCGGTTATGTCAAAGATCTGTCCTACCTGAATCGAGATCTGAGCAAGGTCATTGTCGTTGACTCAGACCCTCACCATGTTAAGAAACAGCCGGAGAACGCCATTGTCCTTCCTAAGTGGAATGGCGACCCCAACGACACTACCCTCATCGACCTCATTCCCTTCCTAGAAAATGTCGCCGCACTAGAGTACAAAGATACCAGAGAAGTGATCAAGTCCTTTGATGGCAAATACATCCCTGTCGAGTTTGATCGTCGTCAGAAGTTGCTTCGTGAGAAATGGGAAGCACAGCAAGCGGAGAAGAGAAAACACAGGAAGGCTGGAGGGTTTGGCCTTGGCTCAATCTTTGGTGGCAAGCCAAGAAACGCAACTGGCATGCAGAGCATACACGACGCAGAAGCTGAGGGCAAGCACTATACCGACATAATCAGAGAAAGAGGACAGGAAATGTATTTACGACTGTCACAACATCTTGAAAAGGAAGGACCAAAGATTCTTGCTGAGCGAGAAGCAGCGGAGAAGAAGATGCAAGAAGAGATGATGCAGAACATGAAGTCTGGCATGTTTGGCTGGTTCGGCAGCTCCCAGCCCAGCGACAAGAAATGAGCTATCTGAGTCACATCCGAAATCTCCTCTCTAGCTAAATCTGGCTAATAATTTGGAGCCTGGTAGATTGTAAGTGTATGCATTTCGAGTATTGTATAGGTAGAGTACGTATCACCCTTAGTACATTATGCACCAAGGTGTGCCTTTTACAGTATATATGTGTGATCAGTTTCATTTGACCTCAGACAATCTGAATTGTAAAATACCAAAATCATCACCATGCTGGTTTGGTTGACAAGGTTGTCCCTACCTGCGTATGGTTTCGTAACGGCTACCAGTGTCCAGCTAGGATGGAAACGCCTCACCATGCTGTCCATCTCCTTGACCTTGCTTATATCTTCTTCGAACTACCAGTAATCCACTGGGATACGACGTGTGATATCAGCCCAAAGAGCTCATTCTACTTGCCCTCTAAAGCTGCACACGAGTTTGAGGAGGAATACTTCGCACGTAGATATAGTACATTTATGTCTCCCCGAAAGAAAATAACCTTCCTGAGCAGCGGAAATACTGTAAAGATAGAAACAACGGGGCAAAACTATCTCGTTAGACAGTCTGTTCGTGGTTAGCTGGCCCGGAATAAGCAATCACGAACGAGACTAGCAATTGCTAAGTGGCACTTGAGATCAGCTAATGCTGCGACGTTTGAGTAAAGCTCCAGGCGTCGCCCTTCTAGGACAAGCCTCAACTTTCGCGGCCGCTCGCCTCGCCAAGCACGGATCTGCGCCAACCTCACCTTGTCGCGACGTGAACTCATCGGTATCAGCGCCAACTGAACAGGATAGCTGAAGAGCTTGCGACGTTGACACCATCTACAAACACGTCAGAGATCTTCAAAAGTCCAGCAAGCGTTCGCAACGGAAGTTCTATTGGAGTCTTCGACCAGGATCTCCAAGCAGTGAAAGACGCAACCTTTTACAGTACTAATTAGATCCACATCTTACGTGTCACACTTTATCACTTGATCTTCAACACATGGTAGCTGATAACAAAACTCAGAGCACCATACGAGCACATATGACCGCTGCTTAAAGCACTTGCGAAGTGGGCCACTGGCTCGGTCTGACCTGGCGATGTGCTCAATTAGCCTTTCAAAGTCTGACTTTATGGTAAAGACGTAGCGCGTCTGGACAGTAAGAAATGAATGGACCCCACAATCCCCTGCAGCGATTCCTGAACGACCACGAGCCGATATCACCACACTCGCTCGACTCACCTCCCTGGGGTGCTAGTACCACAATCTCTAGTAATCTTGACGAGAGAGTACTACGGGGACCGCTGATTGAGCCAAAAGCATCGGATCGATCTGCATTTCTGTTCCATCAACTTCCCGAAGAAGTTATTCAGAGGTGTGTATAGACTGCCACTAGACCCTTTTGCCTCTACACGTACGACGAACCCGAATCTGAACCCACAGGCTGACCTGCTGCAGAATATTATGGGCCGTCGATTCAAATGGCTTTGCATCCTTGTGCCTACTCAATCCAACGTGGTATAGAAAGTCACAACACCTGGAGCTCTATGCACACCATCTGTCACGATGTCCGTCATATGCACTCTCAAACAATGTAATTACTGGCCCTTTCCGCAAAAACGACTTGTATCGGCTCAAAACCAAATTCGCTGCTGAAGTTCGGCGAAACCTCTTCGCCGCCTATCTAAGACCTAGAGAGACCATCATCAATCTTATCTCCGTCAGTGCTAACAGCTCTGCGGCCTTTCCCGGCGGTGAAGCTTTTCGGTTCGAGTTCTCGCCTAATGGACAAACTGTCCTTGCCCTCAGCTCTTCTAGAATATATGTCCTTGATGCTGCATCCGACACTATTGAGATTCAGAGAGAATTGAAGACTGTCAGACGACCTCTTTCTGCTTCCGTTACCGACGATGGCTCGTTGCTCGCAGTCTTATCCTCGAAGTATCAGGCAAATATCTATGGATTAACATCAGGTAATCCAGTCAAGCATTTGCAGGTCATTGTGCTCGATAATCCACCTCGAACAATCGCTCTTGCGCATGAAGGTACTGTCTTAGCTGCTGCATGGACTGGTGGAATTGAAGTGTTCTCACTAGCTCACAATGCACTATCCACCGATCGAAGAGCTGTACGAAGCGAAGCTGTTGACTCACTAGCATTCTCTGGTGACGGTTCCATGATCGTTGGGACTTCGCATGACCTCGAAGAGCCCAATGCTGTTGTGATCACAGCGCCATTCTACTCCGAAAATGATCCGAATATCACACCTCGGGAAATCCACAGCCGAATGTGGACGACGCAGATCCTATTTCCGCAGATCAGCAGCACTGTCAGCCATGTTGCTTTATTGCCAGGTCACACCGAAGGCGACACAAATTGGGTGTTTGCCTACGATCATCCATTAATGACATATCGTGCAGTACGCACGGATGACACAAGAAGTGGTGTGGTTTACTTTCTTAGTCCACCGACCGAGGAACGCTTTGAGTTTCCTCAACCCTGCGTTGCACCATCCGCTACCGCATGTGGCACTCTTGCGGCAGCTGGATTCCATGAGCACGGATTGTTCCTGTATGGAGTCCCTGAGCGTCTAGATGTCAGTCCGGATATGGGTTCTGTCGTTGACAAGAATGAAGAGCGTGTGCGTCGCCTTGCTGCTCTCACATCTGCCACGGGGCATATCGAACCTCTAATGGCATATTCACCGTCGGTCTCGGGCAGCAGTCAGATGATCGATATGGACGAGGAAGGTCTTACTGGCAAGGTAGACTGGCGTCAGAGTCTCTTTGTCAAGTCCAAAGCTGTTCGCACAATCGAGGGTTTCACATGTTTGCGGTGGGTAGAGAACTCCGAAGAAAACCCTTGCGAATTTTCTGGAAAGCGGCTGGTCGTCACGGCGCCTGCTGGGATGAACAAGTTCGCAGACGATCTTGGTGAGGAGAACATGCCAGTCGATGGATCGCGGATCTGTCTTCTGGACTTCGATTACTCACCTTCGACTAGGGAGAGCCGCGAATATACAATTGAGGTAGGCGACAACGAACCAGAGCTTCTCACAGAACAGCTTGGAAATATCGAGGTCGAAGTTGCAATGGAACGACGACGTACTGTACGTGCTCGTGGCAGGAATGGTGGATTGGCTGCAAGAACGAGTTTAACCAGATCTCAGACAGCTGCTTCGCCACCTAATCAATCTCATATTGACGAAGTGATGCGCCGGCAGATAGTTACCCATCCATCACCCGGCGAAGAGATAGTCAGCCCACTCTCAAGATCGTCAGGGTTATCAAGGTCGCAGACTGCTGCAGGGTTTCAGCATGCTCGGTTCCCACCTCGTCCTCCACTAGGCTCTTCTTTTACAGATAGCTCTGTACCAGGATCCAGACCGCACCATCGGGCATCTGTCGACAGTTGGGAAACTCCACCACCTCCGTATGGCCATGATAGCCTAGCTGTGCCATCGTTTGGACAGCGACCACATACGGCGTCCCAAGCTTCCAGTCACTCGGCCACTCTAAATGGAAACCTTGCACAACTAGGCACTTTCCAGCCGAGAGCTCTGCCACAACAACACTTGGGTACTGTACAAACCCAAGCTTTACAGCTAGGTCGATCGACACAATATGCGAGACAGAGCACCTCCATGGATGGAACAATGTTAAGTGAACATGGTCCCAGTCAGAGCATGGGTCAATATGGCCCGGCAGCGCGGAGTCCCCGACCGGACAACATACCCGAAGAAACAGTAGAACACGATCCAAATTATCGATACCCGCAAGCAAACCGTCAGAGTCATGTTTCACCAATCAGCGCTCCTGATGTCCCACCTCCGGGCTCTTACTTCGAAGAAGCTGTGCAAGCACATGGAACACATCCACGTGAAGAGGGCTTGACACTTCGTTCGACTTTGACCCACCCTATCTCTCCACCTACGCCAGATCGTCAATCGTGGATGCCAGATCAGCCCCAAGGACAATCGCCAAGGTTACCGACTCCAACAAGTGCTGGCCGAAGTGAGAACAGAATCAGCTTGACTGGTGCAAATTTACAGAATCGTCTCAATCATCCTGTTCCGCCTGTGCCCGTCAACGAGTCGCCAGCAAGTCGTCATGAGACCAGGAGCAGTCCACCACAGCATCATCTTCAACAATTCTCGCAATCTCAAACAACGTCCCAGCAATACCAATATCAACATGATTCTAACCGACCGAGCTACAATACCGGAACAACACCACAATCCCTCCACACATATACCCATCCAATTGCACCAAGCATTCCGACTGCTGAACAGATGGCACGTCTGAGCCGTCACCAGTCCTCTCTCCCTTCTCCGTTACAACCAGGCCACAGACCAGGTGGCAGTTCAGCGACTCATGACTTCGCATGTTCACCGTCTCCCACACCTCGTGCCGCCTGGGGCGCAGCCGGTGTTCCAGGCACTGTGTCCTTCACTCGCGCTCTCGCAATGCCCAACGGTGTTTCTCGAAGCAGTTCTCGAGGGAGCAATAGGTCTATTGGAGCAAGCCGAAGCACGCCTAACTTATTTACCCCGAGCATGGGTCTAGGTCACAGTCCAAGGCCAAGTTATCCACGATTGGATACGATCAATAGTATTGGGAGCGCTGGTCTTGGAGCCAGACTTGAGTATGAAAGAAGTCGTAGCGCGATCGGATACCATAATGAGTTTGGAAGGAGTGCCACAGATCCGAATGTGGTGCTCGAGCAGCCTATGATGGAGCGGAGAGTAGGGAAGAAGGGCAAGAAAGAGAAAAGTGGACGAAAGTGTATTGTCATGTAATGCGAATTAGGAAACTAAATGAGCCCTATGCCGGACCACGACTGTGATCGAACGATATCAAACCCTTTCGTCCAATCTACAAGGAGTTATTTCAGTTGAGAATGGCCAAGCTATATATAGCAGAACTGTTGAACCAATCTTTGATATGGGTCTGCACACACTAGGCAACAATGAACGCCATCTAGCCCTCGAACTATCGCTAGAGAGGCCAGACTTGTTGACCGTTCTGTGCTCACTTTAATATTCCACCAGGCACATTTGTATGCGAACGTCTTGTGCCTCGGTCCTTCTTGTGCCTTCTACACGTCGATGCGGCATACCTGAACGTCCACTAGCATATAATTCCACAGTGGCTAACTTTGATCGGTTACCTTTAGATGAGCCCAGTGTCGTACACATGGTGCAATGGCGGATACGAAAAGGTCTCATCGATGGAAAAAGACACAGCTTGTCGATATATGGGCGGTATCGAATGGGAGATTGCACAGAATAAGACCGGATACGTACGCCGAACGAATGCGATGCATATGCTTTTCTTGTCTCAAAGCCCTGTTTAGGGGCGTCAATACACTAACAAATAGATCCCAGTTCGAATGGTCCGAAGAGAACCCCTCCAAAGCTGATGTAGAAGCGCTAATGTCATTGGCGTATATCGATAAGGTCACGCCGTGGACGATGTGAGATTCTTGAAGCACGGCGCGTGCGTCCAGCACGCCAATTGCACCATAAGGCTCTGGCAGACTGAGAGAAGTGAGCTCGCATCTCGTGTATTGACAGAGACTTGGGCGGCAGGGATGCATGCTCTTATTTGCCTTTTGTCTTGGACTCGTCGTTCGGCAAGGAAACCTTCGGAGTCTATCATGTGCTCTATTCGTTCCTTAGCTGTTCGGCAAATACGAGATCATCAATTTAGAGCTACAGCTGTTTGAATCACTGAAGGGCTAAAAATCGCGGTCCTACTCAGAAGAAACTAATCTTATGCCTGAAAATCACATACGCCAGGTGGTGATGTAGTCGTGGACCCAGTGGTCCTTGCCTGTTCGTGATAAGTGGCTCAAGGCAGTAGTGAGGATATATAACAAAGACAGGTACGCTATACATTTTGGGCGAATGCGTCCCTCCTCTTTGTTCTTGTCCACGAATTACTGATGGAGGCCAGCTTTGTACTTGAATCAACCACCTGATCATGCTCAGCCAGGCTATAGCTCTCGATCGTCTGTGCAACTAACAAGCTTGTCACTTTCCTCTCTCTGTCCTCTCCGATCTTCCGTGAATTGCATTTGACGGCTTGCCAGCCATGCAATACACACTCCAAACCACGCTTGCCTGGGCGGCTACGCTCCTTCTCTGCCAATCAGCAGTTGCAACAGAAACCACTCCCAAGAACATTGTTCCTCTCCTGCCTACCGACCTGAATGCAAAGTTCATTTGCGCATTTCGCAAGTACAGAATGGGTCAATTCACCTGCGTGGGTCTACTCTATTGTGGCGAGATGCCTTAACTGATCCGGACTTGTGTATAGATAAACGAACATTTCTTCGTTTTCTGCATGCGTGGCGGGGAGATAGCACAACGAGTCCCGGAGGGAACATGGTGTAACAGATTTGATACAGGACCACCACGAATCGAGCGTGGAGCACCAGCTGAGCCGATAAGTTATGTAAGTTGACTCTTGCTGATGTCTATAATTGCCCAGGCATCTTTTCCAATACAGGGTACCTGGAATGGTGCTGACGAGCTGTGCGCGCATTAGTATTATTGGCCAACAGCGGAAGTTCCCGAATCGCTAGTGGCTATATATATGCTCACGGCGTATCATGGTTCAGACGCTACGAAAGGCCTGAATGCAACGTCGAGCGTTACCACTGCGTCGGCATCTTCGAGCTCGATGTCGATATCTGGCTAGACGATGGACCACTACCGAATGATCCTCATTTCGTTATGCAGCTTTTATGACTTGTGCTGGAGTGGTAGGAAACATCTAAAGGGGAGATCTAAGACCAAGATCAACACATCTGCGTAGACCTTATGAGCGGAGTTTAGAGATGAGAGAGAAGGAATCGGAAGTTGAGTTTTATAGACATATGTAGGTTTAATCGTTAATGTACTTCTGACTAAGACAATTCGTGGTCGCTCATGGAGCTTGCCGTCGATCGATAGTTTCGGAGTCTGAAAACGTACGCCGAGATATGTGACCTTGATCTATTTTTCAACAAGAGGCAGCTGACCTTCTTTGCCATGCCTTGTGTAACAGCTCTTTCAGATTTGCAGTCTCCACGTCGGGACATAACTCATTCAACGTCTTCCCACACACCATGCCACCACTGTCCTCCTCTCCACATAGAACAGCATACATCTGTGCCACCATCTCACCTCTGAATGCAGCCAAATCAAACTCGCCCTTTCCTATCTTCACTCTGAAAGTCTGTCTGTGTTCCTCAGCCATATTCCGACACTCCTCGGCAGTAACATACACCTTTTCAACCTCCACTGCCGGCTCAAGACGTTCCAACACATCCACAACATTCTCAAATGTCCCAGTCCAACCCGCAATTCCAATCTGCCCAGTCATCACACCTCTTGGCAAATCTAAGCTCGCAGCCACAAAGTTCGCAATATCTCTGAGACTCGTCATGGTCACACGTGCCGGCTCGCCTGTCTCAACACACGGAATGACAAGTTTCCGATTCCTGATATCGATGAATTCAAGCATCAAGTCGTCCTCAAGACCTGCTTGGAGTTCAAGATCACCGTATCCCTGCACGAAGTATTCCAGAAACCCGCCGTTCTGAATGGTGCCGCACTCGACTACAAAAACCATCGTTTTGTTGTGCGGCGAGCATGCGTTTCTGTCCAAGTTGGTGAAGCTGGGTTTTGTGTTTCAGCATTGAGACGTGGGTGTGTGAGGCTGGAGCAAGGGACCAGTCTGACATTATGAACCTTTGGACTTGGGCGGATTGACAAGCTGAGAGGAGCTTGCTGTGGTAGGTAATGGTTTTATTTGGATCGAGAGGTTTGAGGACGCTGATTAGGATGTTGATATTGTGGGTTGTGAAGGCATTGATAGGCGAAGGGATTGACGTGTAGACTACGTGCTTTATTGGAGCTCCATGTTTAGTGTCGTTGTCAGCTTGCTGTAAATTGGATGTGGTATCCTGCTCTGATCGTTTTTTCGCTCGAGAAAAGATGATACTTGATGCTTTTTTGTAGCTAGAATAGCCTCTGTAATGAGGCGGCCCAGTGTCGACGATGTGCCTCCTGCGATCGTGACGTTGACCATAGCAGTGGTGGTTTAGTGACGGCTTGGGAATCCTTTCTGTCGATGTGCCTGCCTGCAGCCGTTTCGCTGGTGAAATGCACGACATATATGCTTGCAGTGGCTTGTAAGCAGTTTCCGTACCATCATGCTTCTGGCAGAGCCCTGCTGATCCGGATAGCGAATACGGTTGCCATATCGTGAAATGATCGCCAAGCACATCAGGGTGATGCCATACGAATTTGATATGACAAAATCATATTCAGTCGTTTCTAATCCACAAGCTCCCAGACTGTTCGAGTTGTCCCCCAGTTGGGTGACCACGATCTGCGTGACACCTCAAACCGAAACTGTTGCCACAAGCTCGATGCCACCCATTCAATTGTCCCAGTTTCTCAATATTCGTACTATAGAAAACAGCAATTCCCCTCAATCATATGCTGCTGATTATGCAAGAAAGATTATTGTGTCACTCCGGTCCTTTGACAGAACGTCGGACTCAGCCTTCCATAGTCTGTCTTTACCTTTTGTAATTTCGTTTCCCACTGCTCCCTTTCGGCCGAGGGCACTGCATTCAGGATCTCCTGAATTGACCGTGCCACGAACTTTGGGTTGATCCTCTTGTACAGCTCCACCTTATGTGCAGAACCGTCCTTCGCCATCTCTCCATTCATGGTGCCTACATCCGTGAAACCATGCCCGTAGTCATGCTCAGGCCCATGATAGAAACGGTCACGCCACACCTCGAGATCACCAGGAATACCGAACAGTTTGTCAGTCTCCGCATAGTCCCAGACATACACAAAATTGTCAAACCCACTCCACACAATGGCGTTAATACACAGACTGCATGGCTCATGAGTCGATAAGAACAGACAGTCTTTGGGGTTGGGACGTGTTTCTAAAGGTAGATTGAAGAACTGGCTAACAGTCCAGGTTTCGCCATGATTCAGCGGAGACACGGATTCGTGATTTGTGCCGGCAAGGATTAGTGAGAGGTCGGACTTGAGGAGGATGGCGGCACCGAAGAGTTTCGTGCCTTTTTCATTCATGGCAGGCACTGAGAGAGGTGTGATGTCGTCGGTGATGCAATCGAGCAGAGCCCGCAAGAGAATGGCTGGAGGATGCAGTTTTATTGGATCAGTCATCTTGTGTAGATAGTACTTGGCTGATGCTTCTTGCGTCCTGGAAAGGTGTTCTCCGTTAGTCCTCTGTGGGTCTGGAAGGAAGGGTCGTGTGAAATTTGGTGTATATGTTCTGCCCCTGGCAGATGATTCCAGCACACTTTGAGGTCAGGACAATCTTGTGAAGTGACCAGAAGCCATATAACCCGGTACGATGATATCGAGGTGCGGGTGCTTGAGATAATCCCTTACCCTCTGGACGTCAAAGCTCCACAGCTCTTCGATAATGCACCAAGGACGATCTAGCAGTGTATCGCTGGAACCCGTCGACGGATTCGAAGATAAGGGTTGGTAGGTAAACACGGAGGTCGCCAGGTTCCTAAGTCTTGGCATGGAGGCGCGGACAGTTCTCGTCAAACAATAGTCATCCCCAGGACTAATTCTGTTACCACTTCGCTGATTGCTGAAACTTGATACAAAATTCCATCCGCAGATCGGCGTATGATTATCTCTGTCACGACAGAGAATCGATACAATCGCGATGGAACGATTGTGCAAGATGTGCACAAAGCTATCGATGAGAAAACACCTGTTGGCTCTCTCATACTGTCACCCGAGATGCGATAACAGATCTACGACTATACTATCTCTGTATAATATCTAGCACCATATAGATACAGCGATCTTATGTGCCGCAACTAAGCACAAAGTCAACAGAAAGTGCTTGTCAAAAGGAACGCAATGCAACGATTTTGTTGCAAAAACCGACCACTTCATCGCCGAGACTTGGGCACAAATTTCAGGTCTTGTATGTGCAGTTGTATTTGCTAGTGGAACCAGCAGCCTGAGCATCTAGCACTCCTAGTACTGGCATTTCTCCTTCACTCTTTGACCTGTGTCTTCATAAGTGCAAAGCATAGCGATGTGGGCCTGGACTGTTTTTCCAGCATTGCAAATCATGTTTCCAACACTGAATGAGCATCAACGACTCTGTAACATGTATCGTATCTTCCCTCCATACATATATGCTCATACTCAAATCAAGCACAAGAAGGACGACCGAGAGCGCGAGAGACAAGGGCATGATGGGGTGCACCCTCAGCCCAGTCCGACTGCAAAAAATTAAGAACATCGCAGATCCGAACAAACGAATCGTAGAAGACCCAGACACTACTACCAAGCTCCATTACCATATGGTCTCTCGAAAATTCCGCTAGCGCCTCAGAGAACGTGGCAAGGCGGTGTAAAATCGTTCTGCATAGGAAGACGTACTCTGCAACCTCGAAACCGTGTAGTTGGAGAGTTTTGGCCAGCCAAGCGGATTCTGTGTCATAGTCTTTGTCGGCTGCTGAACCTCTAGAGCTGAGTGAATAGCAGGCAGCCTTGTATGCTGATAGATTGCAGGACAGCTCACCACATAGCAGCGTAATAATGGCGGCTCTTGATATCGAATTTCTGATATGACGTTCATCGATTTGGTGAGGGGATGTAGCATCAAGGATGGGATCGTGTATATCCTGCAGTCTACCTATTGTCGATTGTGATGCTGTCACCTCTAGCCGGCGCGAAAGTGGCAGGCATATCTCGTCGGCCCACAAGTATCTGGCACCAGAACGTGCTTGCTGATGCAGATATCGCAAGAGTATGGGAGAAACCTTGATTGGAACAGAGTTGATTCGCATAACACTTTGGTGGTCTATCTCGTGGACGTGAGACAACTCCGCATCGGTAATGGTGAAGATCATCCTGACAGGCTCTTGGAATTCCCATGTAACACGAAAGTCCAAGTTATCCGAGATGCCCTTTGTACTATCGACCAATATGGGCACGGTTGACCACGTTTCATACGAATTTCGTGCTGTTTTCAGTGGGGCAAGGATGGTACGCTGAACTTCAATTGATGAACAAGTCTCCATTGTCGAAGACGATACACCATCCGATGCCAACAGCTGTTGCAGGCGGTTCTTCAGCAGTAGATCCTGCACGACTACATCGTCTATTGGTAACGGAAAAGAGCAACCTGGATAGTTGATGAAGCCTCTGCGAAAATATGGCTTTTGGAGAGATCGTTGCACGAGACGCAATTCGTCCGTAGAGAAGTCCTGTAGGATTGCCACTGGGATACTCTCGAGCAAAGAGTAATAAGAAACTTTGGAGAACAAGAGACGTGCTGCAATAACCTCGTCATACGTGGAATTGATCTCCTTCAATATCGCATGATCACTCCAATACTCCCAAGCATACTCTCTAAGACGATATCTTTGGTTTCGTTTTTCCAAGGTGTTATTGGCCATGAGATAGCGGATACAGATCAAAGATAGTTGTTTATGAGAATCCCCTGGTTCGATTAAAAAGTGTGGCACACTTGAGCGTCTGATGTTGTTCCCAGTAAGAAATTCTTGTACAGAAAAGTGACCGAGTAACACAGTGTGCTGCCCTTTAGGCAATTCTTCCAGTATACCGGACCTAGGCCAGGGATCGAGAAGTATCATGCTTGGTAGAAGACAAAAGATGTCCATGAGTCCGAGTGACTCATAGTGATCATGAGGCCGATCTGTCTTTGTTGAGAAGTTCACAAGATCTTGCAGTTCTTCTGCTTTCAATGGCCTTCTAGCTAGAATCAAACACTTGAGGGTCATCAAAGCATGTGAACGATCTTCTTGGGGAATACTCTGCAGGATCTTTGTATACGTCTCGTCCAAGCTTGCTGGCAGGTCATGCAGCAAATTCTGCACTTTTCGACTGGTGATTCCACGCATGAATTTGATGCGGTCCAGCTGTAAGACAGTCCACTGAAACCTGTTAAGTATTAGCTGGAAGAGTCCACTTGCCTGCCAATCGATGCTTTTCGCCTCGACACACCGAAGCATGCAGATCAGACACAAAACAACAACAGCTAGATAGAGATACTCTTACATAATGTTGTCACGTCGACACAAGCGCTTGCGAATCATTTCTTTCGTGTTGGAGGGAAGTCGTTTGAGGTCCGGATATCTGCAAAGCTCTTGTTCGACATAAATTTTTATGTCCCCAGAGATCTTATAGTGGTCAGCAGGTAAGGATATCCAACCTTCAGACTCCTCGAAGTAGCCCAAGATGTCTGCCTCGCTACGGCTAGTGAGGAAGATATGCAGTTGAGGCTGACGCAGAGCGACAAGCTGCTGAGTTAGTTGCACAACTTCCGCTCGTTGAGGACCATATCCGACCTCATCCAAGCCATCTAGCACAAGGTACAGGGGCTCTTTCAGATCTATGGCTGTTAGTAGAGCCTATCCCTCCTGAGATAGGACATCTCACTCATCAGAAACTCCACAAAAATATTGCTCAGTTCTGCAGTAATGGATGGACCACAATCGGACTGAGACGAGTACCGCTTATAAAGTTCTAGCAAAGACTGCGGAATGCCTGAGCTCTGGTACAATTGAGACAATAGTGCTCTGATCATTGACTGATGATTTTGACGACCGGGGTCATTCGCCGAGAAAAAGAAAAATAATGTGGTGCTTCGCGAATTGAGCTTGCTCAACTTTTCGAGCACTGCAAAGCTAAGCACTCGTCAGGAACTTGCCACGTTCGGGACATTGGAGCTTGTTTGCCAACCTGATCACAGTCTTGCCACAGCCGACTATCATGCCGTTAGCATTGGAAAGCAACTTACTGGTGGTACACCTTACCTGGCCCGTGTAAATGAAGTGCAGATGATGGTGAGTGAATCCAGTCTCTGAACGTTGTGCCTTTCAAGAACCACTCATTTGTGCCCCGACTTCGAAGAAATGACTCTGGCGCACTGCGTGGAGGTGGCTTAAGCCACTCTAACACTTACTCTGGTCACAACCTGTATATCGTAGATTTTCACAGAATCATACCTCGTGCGGGTAGCGGCTTGTCATATTCGGGTTGAGGCAACTGCATGGTGCCATAGTTGTTCCCCTGAATCACGAAACCACCACGGACATCCGTTCTGGGGTAATTATGGCTGTCGCCATCTCTAATCACAGGGTGTGACGGGTATACATCGCCAAGATGTGCCCGTGCTTCGCCGCTGATAGTTATAGACTCGTAGCGATAACTATTGTCTTGGGAATCAGACATTGTCACGAAGGACAGAGTCGGTTTCCCTTTTACGTTCAAAATTGTCGGTGACAACGTATAGCTGTATGCTCGGACTAAAGCATTCGATTATGCTGCGCAGGTCCGCTACTTTGCAAGGTGCAATGCAAGCAGCTCATATGAGTTTGATCGCTGATGGCATGTTGTAGACAGATCCGGTTGTGGGAAAGACGTTGTGAAAAGTATCTAGATTCTAAGGCTGAGACTGCCACATTCGACCGGCCAAATTGAGGTGCGGCATTGATAGGCTGCGGATTGCATGCTGCAAATAGAGCAGCATGCACCGTGAAGCCGGCTGAATGACAGTGCAGCGAGCAATGTTATGACGATCCCAATTTGCCAATATTAATGACGGCAACACTTGCCCTGCCACATAGCCTACTAAGAATGTTCTATTGGAAAACATGGATTGTCTACCAATTGGCATCCTATTTCATCCATAGTCTTCCACCACCTGTTTCATATAAATGGCTCAACTTTATGTCCTCCCACTGCCAGCCTTCTCTGCCGCCCGGCTTTGCAGCACTCCAAACAGCTAGACAGTACGACTTCTGCCTGATCGCAAGACCACCATTCACAACCATTACCATGCCATGGTAGTCCTTGCGCGACCCTTTTCCGTTGCAAAGCTCGGCGGCGTAGGCACAAATCCCTTCGTGAGCTATTGCTACACTTTCAGTAGGCAGGAGATCGCTGCCCAAGGGAGGTAAATGACCACCAGCAAAAAGCTTCACTGCCATGCGGCAGATCAGACCTGTAGGGGCAGTAAAGATGTTGTCGTAGTATGCCGCGATGTTGTTCGGGCTTGAAGACGTTGTGTCGTGACTGAGCGAGGTGGAGAATCGAGTGCTTCGAAGCTTGTAGAGAAGCTGGACACCCTCTTTGCTTGGGTTGATTGGTTGTTCTAGCACAATGCGGGAAAGGAGCAGAACGATGGTGATGATTGTGGTGACAATAGACGGGAGACAGTAGCCAGGCTCGATATCATTGACATCTTTAGGCCTCGTTAATATGCGACCGCATTGACCAGCAGTTTCTTCATGATAAGAGATGCATGGACATTGATCAGCCAGGAGACGCAACTGCTCGAGGTGCAGCTTCGCGGCCTCCTGTGGAGTAAGCTTGAGCTGTCTTTCCATCCTCGCTGCACCACGCTGCAGACCATAAAGGCGGGAGGTGAGCGTCTCAATCAATAGTACGGCACTGACATATGGCGCATGACTCGCTAGAGACGCGTGAGGGCCTTGTTTCACACTGATTGATGAGTTGTCCTTGGCATCCTCGATAGCTCTAAAGGCGCTTCCGATGGCTGTGTACATGACTTTGGAGTGTTCATGTTCCAAGACGTGAAAATCATGCCCGAAAACTTGAGGAAGAAGTGTTCGCCAGGTCACACGGCCACCGAAAGGTATAAAATTTATCTGTCGCGAGAGTGAGGAAAGATTGGCAGTTGTGACCTCTTTTGCCAATTGCGGCATCGTACTGTGGTCGAGGATAAGTTCTGGCTTTTCTGTGTATATGAGGTGAAGCCTGGCACCACTCTCCAGCCCGTACAGGTGGTTTCCATCCTTGGACGCGAGTCTTACCGCTAGGCCGAAGAATAGCTCGCTGAGTGCTGCAATCCAACCGACTGCCCCTCCACCACGGAGTGTCAAAGACTCGCGCTTACCGCATGTTAACTCTGACAGAGCAAGGAGAGCTGCTGCCATAGATTCTGGCGGAACAAGACAACGGTCTGCGGAGAATTTGCTGCCAGAGGCGACACTGTACGGGTCGAGTAGTATGAAGTTCTCCACCACGAGGCCAAAATCGTCGTTGGCAAGTATGCCGTTGCAGAAATGAAGCAGGTCGAGTCACTGATAGATATGAGGAGTATTCTGATCTCGTGGTAGGGCTTGCTTGGACATATGGTAAAAGACCTCAGCCGCATAGGTCTCATGGAAACACTCTGCAAGTGTGATTATGATTGTGAGATGTTCGTAACCATATTGATGTACTCTTGGATTGCGAATAACATGATCCATCAACCATGCAAATGAGAGCTTCGAATCTGCAGCATCGATACAAGGCAGGTCATTCAGAGCTTTGTTTAGGCGACGCTGGCCATTGACCGAGACTTTGAAGTCTTTACATATCTGTGTTGCTACCTGGATTGCATATGGATTTGTTCTTGCGCCGGCGAAGGCACTCAGGTTGTCGTAGTAAAAGTCCTTGTGATTGTCCTGTCCAGTTGATTGTGCCATCCTGCATCACTTATGTCGCGGCTCGATCGAGCACGTCATCTCATTTGACGACGACGAAATGACCATTGAAGACTCCAGGTGTAGTGTATATTTTTGAGATTTTTCCATCCGCTACTGGTATACAACCTAGGTAAGGCGCCATTATGTAGAAACAGGGATTTCGCGTGTGACGATGTCTGACCATGCTCATGAGACATAAACCTTACCCCACATCGCGATAACTCAGACGACATGCTTCCCCAGACTCGGAGAACAATGGAGCATGGCTGACCGCGCGGGAAGTCAATCAGATCAGCTACGTGGCTCAAATAAGACAAATCTGCTGACATAGTAGCATGATATGCAGTAAAAAATCACAGCACTTACAACGGATTTGCTAGCTAGCAAAGTACACCTCACAAGGCGAAGGAGAGCTTGCCGATGATGTTTTTCCTCAACAGCAGTGCCGCTTGACCTGCCTCTCGCCAGCTGTCAGCAAGCCCCTCGTTCTCCGCCTGTCTCGTCAACCACAACACCGCGTCCAGCTTGCACCATGAGCAGCGTGAATGAAGAATTTCAATTTCAAGACCGACGTCGCTAAGCTGCTTTGTAAGACGCTGAATTCTCCTCCTTCAATTGCGATGAGGATGTGGAGATAGGAAACCTTGATCGATTGAGAGCGAGTCAATAGGTGAGCTGATTATGCTGGTAATGAACCTGGGATTCAGTTATTGAGCTTGCTGTATAGTTTGACCAAAAGTAGTTGTTTCTAAACGAGTGTCAAACACCAACCCACCACATAGCCTCGACCATCGAAAACATGGAGCTCCTAAATCTACCAGCAGAGCTACTGGACATAATCTTTGGATATGTATACGAGCCCTGGCATCTGGAGATCAAGCTACGCGACGACACTGAGACAGATGCCTATTATGAAGAGCCTTGGATTCTTGGTGTTCCTCATCTGCCATACCTGACTCCCCTACTGACTTGTGCGACATTCCTCCGTCTCGCATCACCACGCATCATCGGCTCGTTTACCGGTCCCATCGATGCTCATGAAGCACCGCTGATGGATGAGCTGCCAAAGAGGTGGCAGTGTCTTACACCCTGCGTTACGACTTTCTACCTGAGCCACGCCCAACCGAGTGGTAGATATCCACAAAACTGCCGGTTCATTCGCAGTCTCCCTCACCTAAAGGTGGTAGAATCTTTCGAAAACAGTGCCGACTCACATATAGTCCAGCGAGGTTCTCCAGGCGTTCTACACCTAAACGATATCTCCGACACATACTTTCTGGAACACGCTGGGGGATGGCTTGGTTTACCACTGGATCTTGCCGCTCGCAAGGAAATGCGAGTGTTCGTGCATAAGTTCTACTCGTGGCAGAATCTTCGTGAGCCAATCGAGCAGTTCGCCGATAGGTCGTCGGCCGTCAACGGTCCACGTTTTGAACCGTTGATGGTGAAGCAAACGACTATACCGGGGGCGAAAGGACGTCGCCCACAGATCGCGCATGCGCTCTATTCGTCCCGAGATGCTTCATATCTGAGACAGGAACATGCTGACGTTGCGTATGGCCTCGATGGTGATGGTATCACACATGTCGAAGCAAGAATACCGATCGGACTTCTGCTGAGGGGGACAGATATTCGTCGGCAGATCGCAGTCAGCAGGCATATAATTAATCAAGCCGCTTTGGCTGAGGAGAATGCGTATAGTGACAAACCACGGCAGCGTACTTGGTCCATGGACGGCACCTTTGGCACCACTGGGTCCAGCGACCCAGAGCATATAGCACGAATGGCTCAATGGAGACAATATCTTTGGACAGTGCGACTTGCTTCCTCTGACGGCAATTATGTCAATCGTCCTGTAAATCAGGGATGAAAGGTATTTTTTATCTTATTTTTTGTAGTAGGCCCAAGGACATTATGCAGTATACTCATAGCCAGATCGAGTTTTGTTTCACTGCCTCTAACCATTGCGCATACACAAATGCAACGACCTCCTCGTGTAATTCTCTTTTCAACGGAAACTTAATTCCAGATGATAGTCCGTGAGACGTCAAAAAACAAGAGACCTCACCACATCTCCCTCCGTCGTGGACAAGCACCCAAGAAGCAAGCGACAAAAATGTTTCAGCCAGGAATCGAACCTGGAACCTTCTGTGTAATATAGCGACCACGTAGGCGTCTTGTTAGACAGAAATCATAACCGCTAGACCACTGAAACGATACCGCTGGCGTTTCATTGAAACATGTGAAATTGAAGTGGAGATCCTAGGAAACTTGCTTATGTAGCAATGTAGAAACTCGGGCCACGGAGGTGACGGAGCATGGCTGGGAAGAGATTTTGGAGGACAGAAAAAGGAGACACGTGATGCGGAATAGTTGGGGAAATGTTCTTGAATGGTCATCGTTGGAGCGAGGAATTAGGGGGCTCTTAGGCACTCATAAGTTGAGGTCTAATTACAGCACGAGAACGACTATCGATGTTCTGTATCATGCACAAGTTATCAGCACACACCTTCGAGTAAGGACGTCCCACGGTACAGCTCCCCAAGAAAGAGATCTCTAGTACCAACAGCATCAACGCTGAGGCAATCGTGCCTGGCAATCAATACCAGTCAAGAGAGCAGCGACAAATATGCGTCAGCCTGAATCAACCAGCGAATAGGTGTCAACGATAATCTGGCTGCCCCTAGCGAACACGAATATGATGCTTGTTGCAGGGTATTGAGTAGGAGACCTATTTCTCGCGAGCTAGGACGATTGCGACATATGTTGCCTACCTTGATAAAATTGCATGGAGGGCACTTGGGGGTCTGTCTTGGTGATCCAAAGTGGAAGATGAGAGTAAAGCGCGATCCCGATGTGCTTCTGACGTGCATGCTGTCCTCATTCTCAAGTGGTGCACAGGTCTCGTGGCTTCCTCACATACGCATCGCAATATTACAGACAGCTGAAAGATAGGAAACACAGTCAATTCAGGTTAAATGTGCATTCTAATCACGAGGGCACGACCGTACCTCAGCCGTGATCTCAATTACGCCACAACGCCCGCTAATCGGGTATTCATGCAGTCTAAACAGTAATACAAGTCGTGTACCCTGTTGGCAAGTACACTCATTCATTGATCTCAAATTGAGATCTCACCGTCATCTTCTGCATCGTCCTTAGCAGGCACGTAATCACCCTCATCGTCCACTAGATCCTTGAGATCAGCAGGAGCCACGTTCCCATAAACTCCCTTCTTGATATCCCTCAAGATCTTCTCAAAGTAGTGCTTGAGTGATCTCAAACCGCGCAAATAACCTCGGTCGACATCACCAGGATGATGAGGAGGAGTCTTGATATCGTCAGGTAGTTTGTCTTCGCTTGTGACACAATTTGCAAAGTCAACAAGCTTGATCTCAATGGGAGGTGGCCAGATCTTGTCTTCTTTCTTCTTCTTGGCCATCAAATCGACACCATTTTTCTGTGCTTCCAGGAACTCTCGAGACAGTTCGGGCTCGGCATCGTAATATATGAGCAGACTACTGGCGTAGAACCGATAGCCTGGAAGTCGTCGAACCATGTTCTCTAACTTGCCAAGCTTATGCAAAATGGTTGGAATATGTCGAGCGACACTGTCGTAGCTGATACCGTCATAGAGGAACCGAACCAAAGTTGTCCGAAATGGTCTTCCTACCTCAAGAGCACGACCAAAATACTTGTCTTCGTGCTTACCTTCTTGAGTTGCCTTGTTCCAAGTTTGCATACCGCAGACTCTGACGCCCAGTTGTCGAGACGTGGTACCAGCACACTTCTCGCGTTGAGACGTGAGTTTCTTCTCCGAGGCATCGACACCATACTGGCGTGTGCCCATCTTCAGGTCAAGGACACAAGGTTTGCCCATTCCTGATGTGAGATCCTCAAGAAGAATATAGAGGGCATTGCGTTGACCGGGCTGTGCACACTGTGCTTCCTTCGGATTGACTGGAATCTGGTGCTCTGCGATGGTGTCACGTGTGTCGGTTTCTTCACCATTCGCGTTGTTCTTGACCGTCAACTTTGTGCTGACACTGTCTTGGCCTTCCACAACAACATCGTGTTCGTTGCTTGTGCTAGTAGCAGAGGACTTCAATGTGGAAGGCTGCTCTTGTGTCGTGATGTTGTCTTCGTCCATAGCGAAAACCTCAGGCTCGCGCATAGCACTGAGAGCGTCGTCTTCGAAGTACTCAAGGTCGACTTTTTCACCTCCGTTAACAGACTTGCGTCTTCTTCGCAGACCCATACCAGAATGTCTTCTTCGAGGAGCCATTCGAGCATTGGAAGTAGGTTCTGTATCAGCACTGTTGTGAGTATGAATTCTACTCAGGTCATGCTGATTAACATCTCCAACCGAAGAAGAATATGTCTGTCGAGGCTCGCTTAGTATGCCAAGAAGTTTGTTGTCAGGTTCCACCACAGCTGACTGAATAGCAAGATCTGATCTAGACAGGTGAGTGGTAGGGAAAGCTGATTGTTGCAAACTTTGATCTTTCTTGATGTCGCCGCTTCTGAAGGTATCGAGTGACAGGTTCGACCGTCTTCTTTCCTCTGGGTCCTTTCGCAGAGGATAGGAGTTCGAGTTGGGGTGGGGAGCATGTGCAGGAGCATGCCGATTGTGCCGATTGACATGGTTGATCTGAGGAACTCCACCGAAAACTTCTTTGAGCACCTTATGCTTCAAAGAGTCGTTGAGAGAAGAGATACCCCACGGATGACTGGTAGTATGTCCTAGGCTAGGACGTGTAGGACTAGTTGTACCGTTGAGAGAACGCTCGGCATTGCCACCAAGGGAGGAAGTACCGTTTGAGCCTCGGATGCGGAAGTGGTTCGGATCGGCGCTCTTTGGTCGTTCAGGTAAACCAAAGTATTCAGAGGCAAGAAGATGTCGATTCTGGTCAAGGAAGACCTGTGCCGCGTCATCAATCTTCTGGGAATGACTAACAATTCGAGGCTGGGGGCTTCCACTGGCCTGGGCATCCTTATCTTTGTTCTTAGCGGGCAAGTCGCCAGATTTGTCGACAGGCTGAGTGATGTCATTTGATACAAGCTCTTCACCGTCATCCTTACCAGCAATTTCTTCCTCTTTCGGCTTTTTCTGGAAGGTGACATTGAGCACCCCGATATACTTTGGCAGGAACTTCAGCATGTCTGGATGTGATTGCTCAATGCGCTCATAAAACTCGTTTTCACGGTTATTGAGCTGCTTGCAAATCGCTCGTCTTGAGAATCGAAACATGGTAGAATGGCCACCAACTTGATGTTTGTAAGGTTTGAGTGTGACAGCCGTTTTTGGCTTGGCGACTGACCCGACTCTAGCTTTAGGATCCTTTATCTGACTGGAAATTGTTGGACGAGCAACTGGTGTGGAGGCTGCCTCTTCAGACTGAGTTGCATCTGCAAGCTCATCGCTGGATGCAGAGTCTGACAGGGCTGACAGGATACCAGTAGGTCTACCATTGACTGCTCGAACTCGTGGTGTCTGTTCGTCTCCATCATCCTCTTCTGAACGGCCAATTTCCTCAGCAGGCGATTCGAAAGTGCCATGAAACACAGTCTTCTCAAAATCTGACTCAACTGAGATATCAATTCGTTGTCCCTCAGACTCAAGGTATGCATTTTCGGTAAGCTGTGTTGATTGAGCAGTAGACGGATCTAAAGTACCATGTCGATATTGCGGGGTGGCAACATGGTGGTGGTCCTCTTCATCAGGCTCATAAGCAGCTCTACCTTCATGTGGAAAGTACAAGGCGTCGACTATCCGCTCGCCTTCCTCATCGTGTGAGTCTGTCAACTGTGCAATGTCGAAAACGGTACCTGCATGATCGATGCCTGGGACACCTGGGGTGGAGGCTTTATGACGAAGAGTGTCTGGCCGTCCTTGACTTCCGGCCCTTGTATCATCGTAGTGAGCTGACAGTAGGGAGGATGGTTGTGGAGTTTGTTCGTTATCGAGAGGAAACTGAGAAGGGTCTATATCGTCTTCGGAGGGCGTATCTGCTAGATCCAGTGACTTCGTGGTGAAGCCCACTGTGCTGTCTGTTCTAGAGGATCGTTTCGAGAAATAGTCGTTGCCAGGAGTGCATTTTGATAATTGAGAAATGGGACTCTCAACAGATTCTGTATCGTATTTGTTGTCAATTTCCTGGCTGTGGTCGGCCTTCCTCGCTAAGTCGTTGCGAAAGTCGAACAAGCCCATCATATGACTGGCTTTCCGACTACGCACATGGCCACTGCTTTCGGGCTTCTTGACTGTGGCTTCGATGCTCTTGTCCATGTGAGTTCGGCCTCTACTAACGCTTCGCTCAGGTCTCTTATTCTCTTGCACAGCTTGTCTCATTGCACCACTTCGTTCTTGAGGGAGGGCGTTGGGTTCATCGTTGCCTGTGAACGCAGATTTTTGTAGTTTGTTTGCGTAATCGGCGGCGAAAATAGATCCTTCATCTTGCTCGCTTCCGTTGGAAAGCTTCATGGCTCTCGTTGGAACACTAATATGAAACTTCTGCGCCCACGTATGGCCTGTAGACTGTATTCTGCGAATTCCACCAGTACTACCACTACTTCCTGGACGTGGAGAAAGAGGAGGAGGTCGTTGAAGTTGATATTGACGTGCGGCAGCAGGATTTGTGGGGCTTTCGTGTCCAGCGGAAAATACTGGCAGTGGAAGTTGGGTTGTGCCTTCCCTTAGATTTTTGACACTCTTTCCGCCGGGAATTTCTGTGCGATTGCCTGCTATACTAGCAGCTTCCCACGATACTGGTCGCGCTTGCAATATTTCACTCCGACGGCCACCCTCAACGACTTGCCTCGACTCAACAGCTCGCTCTACTCTGTCACCCTCATCCTGTTCATGGTTTAGACCCTCTTTTTCTATGGTAGTGGAAGACACAATCGATGTTGTGGCTCGTGGTAGCCCATGCGATGCTCTCGAATCATTGTGCGATTGCCCCTCCCATCCTGCCTGTGTATGTGGTGACGGGGTCAACTCTTTAACTTTCAAGGTTCTATTGTGCGGACTCTGTTCACATTCTGAAACTTGGGATGCCACAACGGGAGATTCATGCTGCACGTTATTAGCCCGCTTCCCAAAGCGCAAGCTCTGCGCGGGTATCGATCCGGAAGCCCAAGTCATTCAACGGTCTGGTACATGCTCAGCGGAAGCCAGGGTACGTTGGGGCGTGATCAAGCCAAACGACCGGATTGGTGAGTTTTCTCGCAGGAAACGATCGTCCTACCAAGCCAGAAGCAACCTCTGCCCACTAGTCAATGGCGGTCAGTCAATCGCTTCAGCACTTGGTCTCCAAATTCCACGCGTCCGTCCACTCTCCTCCAGCTGTTGAGAATGTACCTGACCAGAGCCAAACTCAAGATGAGAATGTGTGAAGAATGTAAGAGCCAACGGCAACGGCACATCAACCCCATGCGTATCTCTTGTGGAGAGCAAGCAAGCCAGCCACTATGATGGCAGAGTCTGGGCGTTGAACGTCACTGTCCAACAGCCATGGATCCAGCTTTCGAAGCTTGACCCATTTTCGGCATGGTGCTCACCAAATGCCGGTACTCCAATAGGCTTTGTCTTCAAATTCCGGGAGGACAATCCCAGAGTTCCACTACTTTGTCTCGAACCGTTTTCTACTCGAGAAAGCTCCTCAAGTACCTGGCAGTTCAATTGCAGAAATTTGCTGACCACTCAAACTTCACGTAACTGCCCTCGTTGTACTTCCTTTGGGTACGACCATGATCCGAGGGTCTGTTTGATGACCATATGGCGACGTGGTCAATGCTGGAGGATTTGACTTCAACTATGCTGAGCGACTACATGTGCCTGGCCAATCTTTGCGCCATCGTCAGGCACGTGCTGCTGTCGATTGAAGTCATTGCCTTGCAAGGTAGGACGACGACATCCTTTGTGATCATCAGGGGTGATGCAAGGTCTTTGTGACATCCCATCTCGAGAGCAGAAGCGATGCACACAATGCCATCCACAATGCCACGTGCGGCCACGAAGCTGCGCAGCACCGCCTGCTTGCGTTCTTTATCGCTCGTCCGAATCTGAATCTAAAGCATCCTTAAAGGAGACGGTCCTACCAGAAACGCACCAGACCGCGAATCAACAGCACTACTAATGGCCAACGGAGGCGTCTCATTTTGATGGTGTCGTCAACACGAGCTCTCCTACAGGCACGATGAATACTGGTGCCGATACATCTAGTCGAGAGACCTGATGCTGCTCGCAAGGCCAACTCGACCTCGCAAGTACTTTCAACCTTTCAGCACACCAATCGCATTGGTCAGACAGTGTATGTAGCACACAAGGAATAATTCCAGACAAATTCTGGCAGGTGGACTCACCAGCTGGCAGCATCCTGATGACAGTGATGTTTCAAATTGAAGTCAGACCTTCGATGTTGGTCCCATTCAAGACCAAGCGAACTTGCAGACATACTGCTCCATGTGTTGGCTGCTGTGAGTTCTTTCAGGAAATGTTTCATCTGCCTAACGACGCGACTTGTGATAGAACGTTCCTGATGGTCGATGTCTTGCGGCGAACAGGAATGAGTTCATCACAACACGTCACCTGTCAACATACCAGCGGACGAATCCAAGGAATACGGTCCGATCCTCATAGCGGGTGCTGTACTTCGTATGGCGTCTGCATTACTGCCACTGAACTTCTCTGAGGCTCGCATAACTGCCTCGAAAGCGTTGCAAGGTACCTCGATCTTGAAGTCCAATAATGCCGTCCGTTAACGAAAGCCGTTTTGAATTAAGCTTCGTATGGTGAGCGCTTTTGCAGAAGAATTGCAGGGTATTTTCGCCAATTGCTGAGTGGTGTGACGATGAGTGTGCAATATCCTGTTACCAGGTTAACATCATACCTCAGTGGGAGGCGAGACTGCGCTTGCGTCTGAAGCCAGCTCGGCTTCCATGCATCATCATATACAGTATGCTAGTGCTACTGAGTGTTGACACGCGGAGAGCGTCTCACGCTCAGGTATGTCACGCCATCCTATCCTGGAACCGCTGTGGGAGACAGACTATCGCAGACTCGTGAGACTCAAAGCAATAGTGCTTGCTTGATGCCACCATCATAGTCAACCAGTCGCTCGACCTTGTCTGCCGACCGTACTAGACAACGCGAATGAGGTATTCTACTTCAAAGAGAGATCGTCTCTGGTGCCGCAGGTCTGATTCATGACCATTGTCGAGAAAAGAGACTGAGAGTGAAGAAGTTCTTGCGCGACTGTTCTTGTCCTCGATCTTTCTGTCCAGCATCCTCGTTTATCGTCAGAGCAGTTTCGTCGATTCTGGTGCTCGAGACATCTTCCTTCCAGTATTGGTAGTGCACTGTCTCTTTATGAGTGTTCCTTCAGTTCGCAATACTGCAGGATCGCATGTACCGTCTCTTGATGATCTATCGTTGTCGATCAACAGAGCCTGCCCGTCCGATCACATCGCCGTCGCACAAAACATAGCGCTGCCGCCTCGGTCTCCCTTGGTCAGCTGAATGCGTGGTTGTCGTCGTCGTCGTCGTCGTTCAGCTGTGCAGTAAAGTCTGATCAGCTCCAACTTGGAATCGACTTCTAGCTTCTGCGTCGAGGTCGCCTGTACTGTTCTCGTTAGTACTGCCAAGTTGGTGCTGTGAACAATGTCAAACGCACTTACTGTCAAGGAGCTCAATTGCTCGCCAGAGAAGTTGACCTTTGCCAAACCTGACAGTCTACTGTCGCTGTCATACCAGCGGAGTCGAGCCTCCCGTCAGGACGTGTTGTAATAGTCTAAGGTGTCATTCCAGTCGTATCAGCTGTTCGGCAGTCTTCTGTAATCTTGTCGTTCGAAATCAGTCTCGTAAAGTCTACTGAGAGTCGCCGACCCCACTGCTGCCGGGTTACTTGCGCAAGTTCCATCAGTCCTGGGCAGGATAAGGGGATCGTCCAAGTGGTCAAGCTGAAAAGTCAATATTGCTGGATAAAGCTGGTCACCGCCCACGTTATCTTCTCTTGATCTACACAGCTCTTTCTAGCCTTGGAATTACAGACATGCTGTCGGTTGGTGGGAAAGGTAAGAGGTGTTGGTCTACCATCACCCGTTCCGGAAGACGTTATGGTGGTGATGCCTTCTCTTTCATGCTCATCAACGCTCGGTGCTTCAGTCTGCGGGTTGTTGGCGTATGCTACGGTCTCGAAGATTCTTGCATCGGATCAAGTCTCGATGAATCAACACAAATGGCGTTGCAACTTGCAAGTTCACTTGGTGCGAGGTGGACGATCAAAACAGACTTCTCAAACACTCCCTCTTGCCTCGTTTAGATCTCTTACAAGCAGACGAAGAGCAAGCTGTGCACAAGACGTTATTGCATGCTGCAGCTCGTGTTTCACTGTTTGCATTAGGGAGGCGGTTTGCACCTGAGGCTGCACTCTGATATGATGCTCCACTGTCACTATCAAGCCGCACAACAAATTTCAGTTCTTAAATCCCACGGATCAATTCCTTTCTGCAACTCTTCCTCTCATCTCTCTCTACCTAACTCTACCTCAACTCAACCACTCCCTCCAAAGCACTAGAAAGCCCAGGAAGGCTACGTTCGACTCTTCCTCTCTTTAGCAACTCAAACTTCATACAAATCTGCAAGTAAATAGCCCTTAACTCAATCGCCGCGAACCTTACTAATCATTCAAAGCTATTAAAATGCCTTCCAACTTGTCTGCCGAGCAGATGGAGGAGCTGAGGGTGAAGTGGGTGCACCTGGCGAAAGTCAAGCACCCACTCACCATCAGCTTCTCCATCGAGCACAATGGTGGGAGACGGGGCGGCTGGACGGAGGAGCAAGTCCAGATGTGCATGGACTACTTTCGGCCGACCAAAAAGCGGTTCAAGGAGTTGTCAGAGGAGGTAGCAAAGGCCAAACAAGAGGCAGACAAGAAGTAGATGAGGGCAAGGCCATTCAACCTGCTCTCAGAGCAGAACTGTCAACAAACCAAGCCAGAACGATGTGGAAGCACAACTCTACAGTGCTAAGTGCCTACTACAAGGGCAAATCAAGCTCTCTTCTCAAGCTTTATTCAGTGCTGCTGTTCCTGTGCTACTCTTACTGCTGTTGCTGCACCGCCTACTAGAGAAGAAGGTCTTTCCTTGGCCCACCACTGTCCCTCCAGTGCACACCATTCATAAGCAAGGTCCACCCAGCCTGCTGGCTCCTGCCTGCCCCCCCGCTGCCCTTCTCATTCCTGTTGCCAAGTCCTTCCACAGGCCACGATTGGCTGCTAGCGTGGAGTTTGTGATTGTTGTGCTGGTGGAGCTCTTGCTGCCTCGTGTACTTAAGTTCGAAATTTTCCTTCACCCGTTCTGAAACTCTTCTTCCTTCATATCACCCTTCTTCTATAATATTACTTGCATCAGCCCCTGCGCAGCGAGTTGGCAGAAAGAAGATTGCAGAGCATAACCCCTACCAGAGATGGTCCGAAGTTGGATCGCTTAGTGAGGACTCACAGGGTCACTCACTAGCATCCTCCTTGTGAGTATCAACTCAACCTCAGATCTTCCTCTTACTGAACTAACTGTGACACAGCGAGCCTCTCTGGGAAGGGTTGTTCACCCAATTCAAAAGTTTATGCTTCATCCTTATTCAAATTACGACATACTTATCTTTTTGTCGATTTGACAAAATATATGGCCGAGTGGATGGGCCAGTGTGAGTTCCAGAGTCTTGTTTGTTCTACTTAGTATGTATGCTAACACACTTCCAGGCCCAGAGATGGGAACCTGGATGTCCGCCATCAATCCAGCATCCAGGTTCCTGTCGCCCCTTGGGTAAACACCCATTCGCCGGCGAGCAATGCCGCCATTGTACTATTGTGGCGGACCTCCTTGGCCCCATCCAAGGGGGGTCAAGTTGGAACGCAGAAACCGTTCGTCTATACCACCCAGCACCGACGAACAGCGCTCCATTCGGTGTTGTCACGACCGTACCACCACCCAAGACTCAGCGAGCCGGTGGTGTCTATTCTCTGCCTGATAGTGGTCGAAAGGCCACTACGCTCAGCCAGGTAAAGCACGATTCCTCTTCTTCATCATCTTGGCACATCAGTGAGCACACACAGCCTATGCGTCATCCTTCAATGCTTGAATATTGCTGACGAGTTCTATTACAGGTCTTTTTGCACCTCGCGAGGGCCAGGCCCACCGAGGGCGAATGCAGCGGCAGCAGTCCACGTTCGATCGAGGCACTTTGTTCGCACAGAACAAGTCATCAACCACGAAGCAAGCACAGTGGTGATGCTGGATGTAACATCCTTCGGTCGATACGACTCCATGTACCTCCGCATCGACTTCAACAACAAATGCAATGTCGAATACACATTTGTCAACTTCACTCGTCCTATCGATGTTATCGCCTTCGCGAAGGCCCGATTCGGAAAGAGATAGAATCTCTTCCATTCAGACAAGGTCTGTGCAATATCTTACGCCAGTGAGTACAACACGACCATGTCTTCACGTCTTTCCACTGACATGTCATATAGCCGTTAGAGACAGGGATTGTTTGATCGCAGAGTTTCGGACCCTCCAGCAGCATAACGTTGTTGACCTCGATGGTGGATCTATAACGTTTCAAAGATTATAATGGGGATGGGAGGAGTGGGAGTGGGGGCGCGAGTGAGGAGTTTAATGTGGTGTTATAATAAACCGGGACATTGACGGTTGTTGTGGTGTGGTATGGTGAGGGTTTTTATGATATTATAAAGGGGATGTGGTGTTGGGCGGTGTGGTGTGTGGTTTGGTGTCGTTTATTTAAACATTAAAACTTAAACCTACACATAAACATAAACAATTAAGCATGCTGCCACACAGTCATGAAAATGTCTTGATTGTATTGACTTTGTGCAACGTAGACTTGGTGCGCAATCTCTGCAATACTGCTGAATTATAGCATGCCTAATGACCTTCGAATTCTCCCAATCTGCAGCTGAGTTCTTCCACGCCTCATGCTTCGTCTGCCATGATCTCGGAACCTGACGCGCCTGTTGCGGTCTGGACAGCTAGACTCGATCTACGCTGTTCCTTCTATCTATTTCAGCCGGAACAACCATACACTCACAGCGCAGTTTGGCTAAGCTGTACCTCAACCAAGCTTGACCCTCCTCGATGCCAACACATCTGCAGCACTATCGCTCTGTCAAGGACCACCCTCCTCCTTTGCCACCATTGCTCCTGCTCTGAGGGATCTGCCCAGCCACCTTTCTTACTCCCTCGCAGACGAGAACCAGGAAACTGCAGTTCATTCGATATCTTGAAGTAGAAGGCATAGGAAACTGTCATTCCACTTACAGCAGCTAAAGGCATTGAACACCGAAGTACTGGCGCTGAACAGTAAGCTACCGAACAATGCACGCTTCCGAATCCCTTAGTTTCATCTTGGGAGCCGGCGAATGGAATGCTGACAAAGGTCCAGAGACTTCAACGGTGATCGATCTATTCACCAAGGATCCTGGATCGATATTCTAGGAAAGCTGAGTACTCACAGAATCCGATCTAAGATTTGAGTCGAGCTCAACGATGCGAACAGCCAGTCCGAAGAGTGGTTGCACGGAGGAATCAGTCTGCAGGATAATTGCGGCGTTCTGCAACGACACGAGGTTGACAAGAATCGATAGCTCTGTATCTGCTGCCTATGGAAGAGAAGGATTGCAGGGGTGAGGATTACTGACCTGGTATATGGTGAATGAGCATGAATGTCGAGCTGCGATATAGCTAATACCTGACAGAGCAAGCTGAGAGTTGAAATACCACACCCCATGTCCATCTCTGCAGTCTCCGTCACAATTCAAGGGTGTGCTTCCACAGTAGCATCCGCACGAATGCTCGAGCATGAGCATCTGCTCCCTTCTACTTGCCTTTAGAGCTTCGGTCCAATAGCCCGAGTCCATTTCATTGGCACGGGAATCAGTCGAACGATCGTGTGCTTCGATCCTTCTCCGATTCCTTCTCGAATACCTTGATATCTTCACAGGCCAGAGGACAAGGAAATGGGAGATCTAGATACAGGCTTCTCTGAGCTTTGGACCGAAGATATATCAGGCATGTGCTATTCGCGGGATCAGAGAGTCCTTTGGGATAAGAAACAAGTAGCTGTAATAAGCAGCGACTTGGCTGGCATGTATTGGGTCGGGGTTGTGTGGGCGATGAAATGCTGAAAAGCGTAGAGGTTGTGTCGACGAAAGAGACAGGTGGAAGTGAGGAACTTGGGTGCGAAGCAAGCTGTAGCCTGTGCTGCAATACAATCGCGTGGGCGTGGCCGGATATAAGTGAGGCTGAGTAGGCTTTGCTTGAACAACAATTCTATTCATGGTTACGAGTTGTCTTTCGACAACCAATCTCATCAGACAAGCCTTCAGCTCTTTCAAGATCCACAATCAATCCTGCAAATTCCGCAGCTTCGCTTCTTCCACACTCCTATTCCAGTCCAAAAATCCATACAAGTATGTAAACTCAATCGCAGCCACTATGCCAAGCGCGATAGCAACACCTGACCACAATCCCCAGATACCCCATTTCAGTCCAAAGGCAGTACCGAAACTGACAGGCATGGCGATGACATAGTAGCAAAATAGTTGCACATATCCACCAAATTCTTGCCGTCCGAGCCCACGAAGAATACCATTGCAAGACGCTGCGAGAGCGTCGAAGAGTTGGAAGGCGGCGCAGAGAGGAAGAATCTTGGAGACAATATCGATGACGTCGGAGTCGGACGTGAAAAGCCATGGTATCTTGTCTCGCAGAACGGAGAGAAGTGTGACGTTGAGAATACCGACCACTGTCGCGGCGACGAACGTGACTCTTGTGCTCACTCGTGCGGCTTCTGGTAGAGTGGCACCAATCAGATTAGCAACGCGTGTTGAGCCAGCGATGGAGAGTGGGAAGGGGATCTGGTAAGTTATGCTCGTGAGAGTTGCAAGAACTGATTGTGCGGCAAGAGTTGTGGTTCCAAAAAGTGATGCGGCGAAGGTCAATACCTCGAAGGCGATCATCTCAGCTTCGACCATTACCACACCTGGCAAGGCGAGCTTGATCATGGGTCCCCAGTTCGAGAAGGCCTTGCGGGTAAAGCCGTTCCAGCAAGACATGCCAGATTTGCTAAAGAAACGGACATAGAGGAAGAGGCCTATTGGCAACAGGTTGTCGGTGATGGCCACGGCTAGAGGTGCGCCTGCAAAGCCCAGATTCAGGTGCCAGACGAAAAGCCAGTTCATAAAGGCATTGAACGGAGCACAAAACAAGAGGACGTAGAGCGAGGCACTAAAGAGACCTTGGGCTTGAACATAACGTTTCCCAGCCTCGAAAGTAGCATAGCCTGGTGCACCCGCGAGAACAATCTTCAAATACAAACCTGCGAGGTGTGCCACCTCCTTCTCAGGCACAATAAGCTGAAGAATCCTGTCAGCGAGCAACCAGATAATGCCAATAGGGATTGTGAGTAACCACAAGAAATAGGTCATCCTTTGCATTTGGAGGCCGACAAGCTTTTTACGCCCAGATCCATAAGCTTGAGCGCAAAGAGTGTCGAGACTCGTTGCTAGGCCTTGATATATAGCATAACCAGTAATATTGGCAGTCATTGATGCCAGACTGACCGCACCGAGTTCAGCAGTCCCAATATGACCAACAGTGAAAATGCTGGCTACAGTCAAGCTATACTGCAGAATGAACGTGACCATAAGAGGCAATGCATAGCGTGCCAGGACTTTTGCCTCGCGTTGCCATGTCGTTTGTATCCGTCCAGCTTCAATTGCTTCATTCCACGTTTTCGATATCTTAGCCGGATCATCTGCAGCACCACCATAAGGTCGCGACGGATCTGTGGCCCCTCCTGGTAAGAGTGCGGAGGTCTCGGTAGGTGCGCTTGTTCTCCGTGGTATACCCAAGAATTTGCTTCGTGTATCGCGCTCGGGATGTTTCGGTGGAATCAATCTGTTGTCTCGCAAGAGACTTGTTTCCTCTTCCAAGGCTCTTTGTCTTTCTTCCTTTGTGAGCTTGTCTGGATTGCCGCGAGAGTAGAAAATGGACCTATTGCCTGCGCCTGTGAAACTCGGACGGCGATAAGATACTGCGAAGCCATGGCTGGGAGCAGTTGCAGATGGCCGTAATGTCTCAGTGTCAGAGTCCTCGTCGGTCTCAGTCTCGAGGCCCTCATCGTCAGAGGCTTCTTGCAAATCTCGAGCCAGCGACTCTTCAGCAAGAGAGCTTGCATTTGGGAGGGATCGAGCGAATGTTTGGCGGATATTGCGGCCGGACGCTTCAATAGCTCGAGGAGGGGTAGGCATGGTCACAGTACAAGATTCTCAACTTCAACGAGACAATGGAAACCAAAGGCAGAAGTATGACAGAGCGACATAACAGTCCTTACGCAACTGATTTCGCTAATGCGTCGACACGATTGGGAGTATGGCTAGCAGATAAGATGGAGGATTAAAAGTGAAGCTACAGGCTCACCTTTCAGATATGAATCGTTACAGCTGGACAGCCGTGCAGATCTGGCTAGAGATATACAGCCATCACAAGCGGAAGTTGACTTTTACTACACACCTGCGCTGCGCTTGAGGAATCGCTCATCTCCAAGGTTTTTGAGCTCTATCAAAGCTCAAAACAGAAGCCACAGCCGAGACAGTGAGTCTCGGAACACCTGCCCCTAAGAAATAAAGTGCATCTTTTTACTTGCTCACCATTGCCGGTCAGTCTTCAATACTAATGAATAGACAAATTAATATTATTGTTTCTTGGTCTTACATGTAGCCACAGTCCCAGATTAACCTGCATTGTCCTGAACCTGCCTCTCTGTCATTGAGGGTTTGAGTCGCACTGCCAGAGCATCTCTGTTGTGGGCTTGTGTAACAGGACGTCCAATCGCTGGTTTCGTGTCGCAGTGTCAGAGACAATCATGGCAGGTCCTTCTCGTGAGGAGGTGCAGGTCAACAATGAGGAAGGCTACCATTTCTTCTACAATCCCTTCAATAAAGCCATAACCATCCATGCGTAAGCATCAGAACAGTATTTGAGGTCGTTCATGAAATTGAAACGTTGCTAGATCTGATGTGCCGCACAACGCACTGAAGCTATTCTTTACACGACCCTTATACGCACCACTATTATTTCCTAATGACACATCCGACGCTCGAGACCATGCAGCAAACGAACGAACATTCTTATCATATCTAAGGCTCGCAGTCTACCTTGCCGTTGTCTCTGTCGCAGTATTTATCAATTTCCACCTAAAACACACCCCTTCCAGTATCGAAGTACGGATATCACGCCCTCTTGGATTCGTTTTCTGGTTGCTGGCGGTAGCCTGCTTAGGTGCTGGTTTCGCAAACTACATCAAAACTGTGGCCAAGTATGCACGCAGAGCTGCCTTGGTGCAGAGTGGCATGAAGACGCAAATCGTGTTTGGAGTGGTGTCCTGTGCTATCATAGCTGCTTGTGGTGTTCTCATTGCTGCTGACGCTCAAAAGACACAGATACACGGCAAATCACTGGCTGGAATCAGTCGTTCACACGGTGGGGATGTCGTGGTACCAACTATAAATCATGTAGGTGGTGGTAGGAATGCTGTTACATTTTCACCACAGAACGAGCTTTTGAAGTTCCTGGGTGAGGCAGCGGGTAGAGGACTGATAGGCAATTCCTGACACCTGCTAAATCAAACCATTTCTCCAGACGAATTACAGTGTCGTCCATCGTGATGAGGCCGTTGACTTGTTTCTATTGTGCTTTCCAAGAACCATCGACCTGCAATATCAGCAGTAGTGGCTTACAGTTTGGCCAGCATGATTGTCGTCCAGCTGGCCACTCTTTGTGCCTGTAACGAGAAACACGAAGTATCGCCGCTTCGTGTGACTTCATCACACTTTACCACGGCAATATCGCCGAATGTAAAAACGTTACAGATCTGCAGCTCCGGGCCGGATCCACCTCGAAAATTGTCTTCCCACCAGTTCAGGTACAGGAGCGTCGCACAATCGATCGTAACTGCCTTGCATTGCTATAACTTCTCAGCTTCACCCGACCTATAGTCCTTCCTTTGAAGCGTCCAGAGACTCAAGATGTCCAGCACGCAGACCATTACCGCTGAAAATGTCACAACTCTTTTCCCAGAGGTTCACACTCGTCTGATCGGCGCCGACCTTCCTCCTAACACAACCAACAGCACTACCATCGATGCACAGGATGCCGACCTCTCGGGCTATGATACAGAACAAATCAGGCTCATGGACGAGGTCTGTATAGTGCTAGACTACAACGACAACGCCATCGGCACAGCCTCGAAGAAAGACTGCCATCTTATGACCAACATCAACAAGGGTCTCCTACACCGAGCCTTTAGCACCTTCCTCTTCCACCCAGAAAGCAAGAAGCTACTTTTGCAGCAACGCGCCACTGAGAAAATCACATTCCCGGATATGTGGACGAACACATGCTGTTCACATCCTCTAGCACACCCTAGCGAGACTGGCCTGGGAGACCTGATCAGCAATGTCGAAGGTGCCAAAAGAGCCGCGATAAGGAAACTCGACCATGAACTTGGTATACCGCCCAAATACGTTCCGATCGAAGGCTTCGAGTATCTAACCAGAATACACTATCTGGCACCTTCGGACGGAAAGTGGGGTGAGCACGAGATTGACTACATTCTGTTTGTGGAGGCAGACCCGGAGCTAAATGTCAATAAGAACGAGGTCAAGGATGTGAGGTGGGTCAGCAGAGATGAGTTGAAGCAGATGTTCAAGGATGCTGAGACAGGAACTGGAAAGGACAAGAACTTGAAGTATACTCCTTGGTTCAAGCTGATATGCGAGAGCATGCTGTATCAGTGGTGGGAGTCTTTAGAAAAAGGTGAATTGTCGAAGATTACTGCCGAGGAGACGATTAGGCGCATGTGAAGTATTGACGAAGCATTGAAGAAGTGTTCACGTTTACTCGTTCTGTTGCAAGTATTTTTCGACCAAAAGCCAGAATTGGGTCAAGCAGGAATGTTTACACCTGCTTTTCGACAGAAGAGCTGAAGTGATCTCTACTGTAGGCGAACAATAAATATTAATCGTGGCAGAAGCACAGGCATCGGCAGTATCCAAGTGGACTCCATTGCAAGGTGAACTGCATGAGATGAAACGCGAGTAGCACTGTTGCTTTGACGGTGAACGAAGGGACTAGAGCAGGTGCGAGCGAGGTTGCACGATGATGCATGGTATTTACCAGAATACTTTACTCGCCAAGGTCTCACTTTCGTGGCTGCTTTTGTGCGATTCGACATTCAGATCAGCTTCCACCTCCGACGCGTCTCGACGTGTGAAGCAGTGCAATTGAGCAGCCTGCTCTTTCCATTCCAATTCTGTCCTTCTTGGTCCGCTTCGCTCAGGATCGAGACGCTACACAAAAGTCCGCCATAGTTCAGAAATTATGTCAAGAACGAAAACAAGAGGGGACCCAAGCCATACTGAAGGTAATTAGTTGGCTACCACCACATCACTAAAAAAGTTCTGCCTACACGACAGGTTTCTTCTGGATGGTGGACCATTGACAGCGTTCTCGCCCGAGTTTGAGAGCGACATCAACGAGCATTACGCTGCAGGTGGTATTGACGACTTCACATCACCTAAGTGGGCTGATTTCCACATGTCATTGAGCATGAATCTCTATTCTGGTCGACCGACACACTTTTGTGTAAACTCTAGTCCCTACACAGAGCTCCAAGCAACACGATTCGAGTCTCAGGCAATCGGCAGGTCGTCGTTGCATCTCTTCCACCTGACATCCTTACACGCCCCTCGAGATGCTATGCAATCATCAAGGCTCGTCATCCTTCCGCAAACATACACAATTACAACGGCGAGGCTGGCGCAGTTGCTTCCTCTTGGAGTATCTAACAACCGACGACCCGACGCACACTCGTTGCCGCGTCTTTAATGCCAGATGTTATGCGAGTATCACGACCACCAACAACCCCAATAAATGCTGCTTCTAGGGCAACGACTGAAGTTGAGGAAACGCAAGTGTCGGAATCGAACGATGAAAACGATCGCAAGTGCACAACATTGCCAAAAAAGATTGTCACTCTTTGCATTCACGCAATTCCCTACATGCAATCATAGCAACTCAACAGAAGGAGAACGCCGATCCTAATCGAGACCTCGCTGTCGGCAGCGGTAGTGCCAGAGAATTAAAGTTTCGCAGCTCTACTCCTCTAGCAACTCGTGAATCTCCGATTTTCACTAACATAAACCGTCCTCGAAAACGACGACGTACGAGCAGTATACATCTCAATCATCCATTTCAAGTAGATTCCCATCAGGAGCCTGCCGCGCGACTTGACACTTACACAAATGGCAGCTGTATCCTTGAGGATGGCAATCCTAGCATTGAGGCTGTAGATCGAGAAAGTATTAGCTTGCGAGAGCCCAAATACAACTTCGTCCAGTCAACAGGCCAGCAAGGCTCACAATCGCTACAGTCTCAAGTGTCCGAAAGTTACCCAAAATTTCATCAAAGCGCTATCACAATGCGAAACACATTGTACACGCCTAGTACACCGACCATAGTCGACCTAGCTGTATCAGACACAGAACGCCTACAGGTGGATTACAGCCGTGTAAGTCTCGACTCCATCGAGTACGACAAACTCAAGCAGAGCTGCCTCTCAACGGATTGCAACTCTGCCACGGCGCTTTTTGAGGAGGCCTGTTTTGCTAGGACCGTTGATCTTGAGACACGAATGCTTGGAGTCATGGTCAATGACAACGAAATTGATTCACTTTCACGAGACAACGAACGCCATCTTCGGGAAAGATTGTTGGAGCGCTTTAGACGTGTGTTAGAATCTTCACTTGGGCCTGTCACTGTGAAGGTCCAAAAAAATTCTTTGACATCTGGCACAACTAGGCTGGTTTGTCGTCAGCCCCAATCATTCTAATGGTGCTTGGCCGGGTTCCTGGTGCTGGTCGGTTTGAAGCCGAACCATTTCGTGTATATGGTGACGAAGATCGCGCGTGTTTTTATTTCGGAAAATGCTTAGATCATTTATGGGCGTTTACCAGTGCTGGCAGCCTAGCAGATGTTCTAAGAAGAGTTCATGTCGCTGGTGGTTAAACACAACGGTCGACACTCACTTTACTTTAGGTCCAGCGTGTTTGCTGTATACTAAATACATGGTATTTGTAGTATTCACTTACTGTCATCACTTCCCGCGCCATCAATACTTATGGTGAATACACGTTTGTAATGGGTGAGCCGTCCTTTGGTTTGTGGTAAGAATTCTCAGTTGACTGTTTCTGAGGCTGAAGCTGTTTCGAGCCGACCTCTGATATCATTTCGGCCGAAAAGTGTTAGAACGTCAGTATTCTGTCGTGATTCTGCGACAATTGTGCCGCTTCAGCTCAAGATGAGTGGTTAGAAGCAGTTTCCGGAGTTCTGCCGAGGTTCAGGCATGAATTTTGTTCTCATTGCACTTTCTATATTTGCAGATCGACGAAGCTCTACAGACATTGCAAAGAATATAAGATGGCGAGACCGACTATGATTTCTCGAGCTTTTTATAAGCCTGAGCTCGACTCGTATCGGCTGGGCTACTGCCACGATGAAACTCACCACTTTATTGACACCACCATGGTGTCGATGGTCCGACAACCCACCTAAATTTACACTGGGTCATAATATACTCTATGCTTTCGCTGGTGGCTTCTTCTCTGCCAACCTGTACTATAGCCATCCTATCCTGGCTGTGATGGCAAGGGATTTCAGTACAGATCAGACTGGAGTTGCCAACATCCCGACGCTGGCTCAAGCTGGCGATGCTGCCGGATTGCTTCTCGTCTTGCCACTAGCCGACTTCTTTCCCCGACGACGTTTCGTGCTGGCATTGTTGTCCTTCACAATTGTGTTCTGGTATGTATTCAAATCCTGTGAAGAAAAAGCTTGGTGGCTAATGAAAATAGGCTGGGATTATGCATCACCAACAATCTGACGATCTTCCAAGTACTTACGTTCTTCTCGGCTGTCACCACTGGTGTTATTCAGATTTTCCTGGTCCTCGTCGCCGAACTTTCACCACCAGAGAAGCGCGCCTTCAACATCAGCATCGTCGCAGCTGGTCCAACATTCGGTATCCTGCTAGCTCGTATTCTGGCAGGAATCGTGGCGAACTACACCTCCTGGAGGAACATCTATTGGCTGTCCTTGGCTCTCCAATGTACCATGTACGCGTTTTTGTGGCTGCTGATGCCTGACTACCCTGCCACGAACCTTATCTCCGCGAGAGACCTTGTCAAGCGATATCCGAAACTGCTGTGGTCGATCGTGATGCTCTTCCCACATCACCCAGTGCTCGTGCAAGCCGGCATACTCAGTCTGCTTACCTTTTTCACAGTTGCTTCGTATTGGACAACTTTGACGTTCCTGCTTTCCGAATCTCCTTACCATTATTCAACTATTGCCATCGGCTTATTTGGTCTGATTGGCGCAGTCACTATGGTCCTGGGTCCTGTCTATGGCAAGTACATCATACAACCTGTCGGTGTGCCTTTGATTTCCGCAGCTATTGGGAAGGTAGTCTCGCTCGCCGGCATTGTCATTGGCACATTTGTCGGTACGCATCACGTCGCTGGACCAGCTATTCAAGCACTACTGCTTGACGCTGGCTTGATGATCCTGCAAGTCAGCAGTCGTATGGAGATTCACGACTGCGAGCCCCAAGCGAGGAATCGTGTCAACACTGCATTCACGACCTGTCTCTACCTGGGCATGTTGATGGGAACAAAGGCCGGCAATGAGGTCTATGCAAGACACGGTGGTTGGCTAGCTAGTGGCGGTTTAAGCATTGGCGTGATGGCATTTAGTTTCGTTGTCATTCTGGCGAAAGGTCCGTATGAGAAAGGATGGTTTGGCTGGAGTGGTGGTTGGAGGAAACAGACGACGAACACGGTGAAGGATGCTGAGTCAGCAGATCAAAATAGCATCGAACAGGAAAAGAAGCAAGAGGCGAGGTCGAGTATTCATGAAGAAGCTGGTTATGGCATTACAGCCATTGAGGTGGGTAGTCCAGAGTCGTCTAGAGGAGCTGGGGAGCCAGCAACGATGTCTGGGAAAGAGGGCGGCCTCAAATAGAGCTAGGCTTTTCAAAGGTTATCGAAATCTTGACGATGGTGTCTTGATCATACCCGTACACAGTAAACCGAAGGACTGCAAGAACCAAGTAGATCTGCTTGATGCACTGTCTACACCGCAATTGATCTGTGAGCTCAGGCTTATGCCTCATGCCAGTCTTTAAATTTCTTCTTCCACCTCTTTGTTATTGTCTCAAATCAAGGTAGTAGGTGTCATGCTCAAACCATTTCTTCTGCCAGCTGATACTGCAGAGTGGTAATCGCTAGCAGTTTTTCTTATCATGTCTGAGCGTCGATATTTACGAAGTATACTACTGTGATTGTAAAACTACGTGAGACAGCTGTCATTGATGAACAGTCGGTGGTGAGTTTTTTATGGATGGGACTGTGGCTCTAATCAGATGATATGCACTCCGTAAAGGCAGCGTGTTTTTGTCACGGTAGGTCACGGTATTAACGCAATTCGATCATCTTCAGTTGAGATCTGATGCCTCACGCGAAAGACATGCGCCGTGTCCCTATCCACTGCTGATCCAGTAGAGCTTACTCGGTATTAATTGTCATAGAATCGCGTGTTTCAGATTGTCTGGCTAGACATTGCCAAATACGTCGCAGTGAAGGCCTGATGTGCACCAGGCATGGAGACTCAAGCATGGCAACTGAAAGGAGACCCTAAACTTTTCGGCTAAAAAACACGACTTGGTGCTTAATTCTATGCGCTAATCGTAATCGAGGTTGCACTGGCTGATATGGTAGAAAGTCTATTTCTAGGTATGCATTCTCAACAGAAGCTGATTCGTTTGCTATGAGTACTTGTATGAGTGTGCTGCGGGACCGATGCGCGGCCGAGTGCTGCAACATGCAGAGTGCGGCTCATCGTGCTGAATTGTTGACGAGAGACGGCACGTAGTTGTATTGTAGAGTAAGAGACATGCCATTCAGCAAGCCGTGCCTGCCGAGTTTTGTTCTTTGGATCGAACCTTGTGTAGCTGCACCTTTCTGGATGTGGACGATCATCAACAACGTGGGCTTCGCTTGAGGCTAAAAGGCATGCAATGTGAGCCCAGTGATGAATTGTCTATGGTCGAAGGAGCCACAGGAGTCTCTTGCTCTTTGTTCTGGCAGTCAGGTGACCGTAGATACTCTACTGATAAGAACCACGGTGGAGAGGTACTCGAGTCACTCAGTGAATGCAGAGCACGAGCAAACCGAGTACCTACAAAGCGTGCTAAGGTCGTCCTCGAAAGAGTTGGCATGGCTTTCGAACTTTCGACTTCTAGGAAGACCCCATACGCCAGGTCCGCGCCCACTACTGCAAGAGCCTCGAGAGGACTCCAGATGGTGGTTCCCACCGCGATTCTTCAGAGCATTAGCGCGGCTTAGGTGACGGAGCTTGCACCACTTCTGTCGCACTTGGGTTGACCCTTTGCACTAAGCGTGCTTTGGCTACTCGATACGAAATGGCGCTCCATAGACGGGATAATGTCGTACAAGATCTGCAGTGCGTGATGTTCAGTTCATGCGCGACCGGGAGACGAGACGTTCCCTTGGCTACTATTATGTGACGAACGCTTTCGAATCAATCTCAAGATCGCGACCGACATGATGCGCGTTTAGCATATTCGGTTGCAATTAGTTTAACAATGGCCTCGTCACGTAAAAAAGGTGAATTTGCCTTAGCACGAACTTAATACTGCCACTTGTTTGTGGTAACCACTTGAGCGTCGGAGATGACATTGCCGCGACTTCTTATCAAAACTTGCTCCCAAAACTTGGATCAATATCTGGTAGTCGGTTTTGTGACTTCGCAAATCCTCGCCTTATTTGCAGGTCTTCTGTGAAAGGCCCGATGCGCGATGTGGTTCGCTTCAGGGGCTTGCGGATCCGTCATACCAGTTACGGTTTCCCTCGCGGGAGATTTTGCGGCTCTTTCGGAATGTTCATTTCATCGATGCGTGCTTGCAGCATGATTTTCGTCATGGTGCCGAAAGCTGCACTGATCCAGTGGTATAGCCAAGGTGTTGAGAGGAGCCGTGCTGCTCATCACGGTTGCTGCTAAAGACTTGGGATATTTGCTTGTTCTTCAGGTTAACAAGTATTGCCGCGATTGTGCTTGGCAGTGGTAATAGTTCGGACTCTCGCCTTGAAGTTTTCTGCAGGTATCCGAACTTCATGGTAAGTTGAGTAAGGAGTGTCGTCTGGACAGCTTCGCCCAATGGTCAGAAGTTGCAGTTCGTGACGACAGGTATCACCACGAGATTTGGAAGACACATGGCTGATAACATAGAGCTAGATAAGGACCTTGGCAAAAGCCATTATCTTTGGAGGAAGTAAAGGTGTTGATAATACAGATTTGGTCGTTCTTTCAGTGCAGTGTCCCGGACGGATGGACTCCAATAAGTGTAGACAAATACAACATGAACCGGCTTCCGTACCAAAGAGAAAGAGAAGCGTTCGTAGGCCACCATACCCTCGTCAGTTCGTATGTTTGTTCAACGAGCACTAGGCATGACGGTCGTCTGCCAATTTACTTCCTTCTTTATCATCATGCGCCGACTCTCGTTACTTCCGATACTTCTTGTTTCTGCGTCGTTAACGCTATTTTTCCTCACCAGACTTCCAATATCCCTTGAGGATTTAGGTCGCAGACGTGGTGGAACAGCGCTTTCTTGGTCTTCCTTTTCTCTCGCCGTGTCATCTGTAGATTGCAGCTGGGACATCTGGAAAGACGCATTGACGGTGTTGTTGCCGACACGGCTGCGCGAGTGGCTGCCGTATCCATAGTCGCTCTCTCCTGGTGCCAGGCCACCGAAATGGGTGTTTAGATTCTTCAGGAAGTTCTGAAAACTGGGTATGGTAGCAGAAATGATCGACCAATTGAGCTCGGATTGTGTCCAACAAATGAAATCAGCTTCGAGCAGGAATGGGTTTGTAGAGAATCCGGCTGCGTCGAATGAACGTAGTCGGAAAGCTATTGCAATAATACCGCTGGTAGCTGTTAACAAAAACTTCTCTCAATATATTCTCAACACTTACATCAGGCGGAAGCCGAACACACCAACAACAACGACCTTTTGCTCTAACGACGTTTGTAGACCCCAGACGAGATATACTGCCATGGATACAATTAAAAGCTCTGAGATTATGTCCAGGGCACATATAACCTGCCATCTGCGGAGCTAAGGGAATTGCATTAGTATATATGTCGGACGACAATGGAAACACGTCACACTTACCACACCAGTGCCACAGTCACGTCCGATTACAGTCCAAGGTGAACTCAAATCGCATTGCAGCGCCAGAGCCAAGAAGGACCCAACAGTCCATAGAACATGTAGTCCAATAACGACATCATATGCCAACTTGTGATGTTTTGCTCTCGAGATTCTTCGAAGGAAGAAGACCACCGACACTTTGGACAATCCCAGCGCTAGGATGAAGAAGAGGTTGCTTGCATAGTACAACGACTGCACTTTTGCTTGGGCTTCCTCTGTTATCAGGTCGATCGAATTTCCTAGCCCATTCGAGCATGCACCGAGTAATATTGCCGACTGTATTACCATCAGAGCACTCGATCCTCCCAGAGTATAATCGTCCAGTCCGAATTTTGGTGCAATCCATTTCCTAACACCGAATCTGATGAGACCGAAGAAAAGACTGCAAGACATGCCAACGGCTGTTGCTATTATGATCCATGCTGCGTGCTGGTCTGGGGTGACCACGGCGAACGGTGCATGTTGCCCTTCGGGCACAATAGGGCCATAGGTTTCGTTCGACGCAGTGCTCATCTTGAGAATATTTGTTCTCAAGGTTCGAGCATAGGTGTCGAAGTGTTAGCGCGAGTAAGGAATGAAATGAAACGAATGTGCGGAGACAAGAGGTCGATCGCTCGTTCTTAGACAGCAGGGGCCCGATGTGCTTATAGAATGAAACCCTTTTTACAGACTCGCTGTAATCGCCCTGTGTAGATCCTCTCCTAGTGCGTTTCCGTGTGCATACCACTACCGTTGCGCAGAGATTGAGAGGCTTCACGTTCGAAGCCAGGAACAGGAGGCCATGATGTCCCCTGCGTGAGCACCCACAAATTCGGGAGGGTCCAAGAAAACACTATCACGTTAAGGCAAAGTATATTCGCGAGCAAAATGCCCCGCAGCCGGCTTCGAGCGAACTCAAAGTTTATTGCCCGAGGTTCATGCTGAAGAAGCGCAATCTCCGACCACGATCAGGGAAGTTCTTGACTGATCATCGGTCCAAGAGCCAGCAAGAAGAAAGGTCAATCCTGGCTAGCGTGCCAACAAGTGCTAAAAAGCTCTAGGTTCAGTGGAGGATTTTGATGCCATGGATCAGCCAACGCCACTGCAAGAATGAGCTTTCAATTGGCGACTCGCCCGAGTCAAGCATTCGATCGCATGATATCCACCTTCGGCCTGTGCACTCGTAGCCACGATCCAGAGTACCCAGGCAAAGCCTAAGGGGTTCCACGTCGTGCAACGTGGTGGCTTCCAGCTATCGCCAATTTTCCTCCGAGTAAGACCTTCATATTCTCTTCATCACACTCCTTCTGGTACTTGTGTTTCTACCACTAACATTCGTTAAGGCAGTAGACATCGTTGTCGCCATGGCCGCTTATCTTCACAAAGAGCCTGCGGGCGTTGAGCTCAAGGAAGTTGATGGCCATAGCTCCCCAGATACCTCGAAGGTGTTCGACAATGAGGTTAGCAATGTGCCAGAGAAGTACAGAGGTACGAATGCCGACGCTCGAGACATGAGTGTTTTGGGCAAGAAGCAGGTGTTGCGCGTATGTTATCTTTCGTGCATGGCACAGCAGTTTACTAATCCTTTCACAGCGAAACTTCGGCTTCGTGACTATGCTTGGCTTTGCGTCCACTTGCATAGCCAGTTGGGAAGGTGTTCTTTCGTGAGTCTTGTTCGTGTCCAGTTGGGGCAATCGACTAACTGAGCCAGGTATTTTGGTTTCATTCTGGTCAACGGTGGAACAGGCTTGTTATTCTGGGGTTCTATCATCTGTGCACTTGGCCAGTCACTCGTCTATGCAAGCATAGCTGAGATGGCTTCAATGTCTCCAACAGCTGGAGGCCAGTACCACTGTATGAGTACCCGCCTTCACCATATTGCTTGCGCTAATCTCTGTTAGGGGTATCGGAACTAGCACCTCGTCGTCACCAGAAGCTGCTCAGCTATTACGCCGGCTGGCTCACCGGTCTAGGCTGGCAGGTATACCTTGCTTCTGTGGCCTTTTTGGTCGGCACTATCATCCAGGGTCTGATTGCTTTGAACGTGCCCACCTACGTCTGGCAAAATTGGCACGGTACTCTGCTGGCCATTGCCGTGGCTGTATTTTCGATCGCCTTTAACACAGTGCTGGCGTCGCGACTACCACTTACTGAAGGTCTGATTCTGATTCTTCACATCACTGGCTTCTTCGCTATCATCATCACTCTCTGGGTTATGGGACCTCGCGGCGAGCCTCGTGAGGTCATCCTCACATTCACCAACAACGGAGGTTGGGCCACCACTGGACTTTCGTCAATGGTTGGCTTGCTTGCACCTATTGCTGTTCTCGTCGGCTATGATTGTTCAGCTCATATGGCTGAGGAGATCAAGGACGCAGCCACCACATTACCCAACGCTATCATGGCTTCAGTAGCTCTCAACGCCACGCTTGCCTTCATCATGAGTGTTACGCTCATCTTCACAGTCGGCGATATCGAGAGTGTCTTATCCGGAGTCACCGGCTACCCATTTATTCAGATCTTTTTCAACGCGACGCAGAGCTATGCTGCCACAAACGTCTTAACAGCGATTGTCATCATCATGTTGACGGGTTGCTGTATCTCTGAGCTTGCTGCCGCATCACGTCAAGTCTGGTCATTTGCCCGAGATCAAGGTCTGCCTGGCTGGTCCTGGCTTTCGCAGGTGTCACCTGGTTGGAATATTCCACTGCCAGCTGTCATCGTCTCCTTGGTGATCACGGCACTTCTCGCCTGTATCAACATCGGTTCTTCTGTCGCTTTGAATGCCATTACATCTCTTGGCGCACTTGCAACACTGTTCTCCTACTATCTTACAATCAGCTGCATCGTCTGGCGAAGACTCACTGGTCCACCGCTGCCGCATCGAAAATGGTCACTGGGCAGCTGGGGTCTTACCGTCAATGTTGCAGCTTTACTTTTCCTTACACCTCTGATATTCTTCATCACTTGGCCTTTGGTGACGCCAGTTACGGCAAGTACAATGAATTGGTCCAGCGTCATGTTGATCGGAGTCTTCATTATTTCGACCATTTATTATTTCGTGAAAGGCAGGAAGGAGTACGAAGGTCCAGTCGTATGGATGAACCGGAACGACGAATAAGTAGGTGCTTTTTGTCCATATTTTTGTGTTATAGAGCAGGCAGTTTCTTTTACACCTGGCACAGCAGCCAATCCTCTTTAGTCCATCCGACCGTTGGCTGCTTCTAGCCCTAATTTCTGTGTCTCTCATCTTCTTGAGCCTCACCTCACTTGGACTTCTTCTCTTCGAGTACTGCGCATGGTGAGGTCGTGGCACAGCAAATCAGACCCGTTGCACAAGACGACATGCTTCGGAGTCATGTATATTGCCGTTGCATAGCCGTGGTGGCGACCTCGAGGGTCCAGTGCGGGACATGGAGCAGTGGCAGCCAGGGGTGAAGAAATCTAACTTTATAAAGCCACCCGTTGGCTAACATTGGGCTGACAGATCCACTCCTGCAGGTCACAGTCTCCTGGAAAGGAGACAACGATACCTCGTTACTTCCAGATGTCATCCAGCTCGTGGTTCGCAGCTTCGTTAGATGCAGTAGTCACTTGCTATGCATGTTTGTTCAAGCATAACCAGAGACTTCGAATGCTCTTTGAGATCTATATGTTCCCTAAATGATTTTCCAACGAGCCTTACTTGTATCACTTGCTAGCTCTTTTTCTAGCGAGATGGCAGAAGTACAGGTAAAATACGTATTTTATGCCTTTCATCTTGTGCGAATAGTTTCACTCTTACGGTATTCAAGGTGTGTCCTTGACTGTTGCAGGTTTGCTCCAGCTGATTATCGACTGGGAGATGCGAGAGAGTTCAGTTGTAAGGACGTTTTTGTAAGAGGCAGAGACGGACAAACTTACAAACTACTGAAATTGCAAGTTTGATCGTGTCAACCATGCATGGCTCCTGCTCTTTGTCTGTGCTGGCCAATCTACAGTATCGCGCGTGACCAGACCCTCCGCTTTGTATTAGGTAATGCATCTATCAACCGGCAACTTTGTTGCGCTTGGTCGCTGTCGCTAAGCCGCTTGGCGTTTAAAGACTTTGACTTCACAAGCTCAGTCTTGCGTCCAGCGCTGCCTACTGAACGAAGTTCATCTGATCTCGCGACGAGCATCGAGGATATCTCAGCGAGAAGATGTTTCACAAGTAGCGGACTCGTTCTTTCTCTGTTCTATCATCTATACCTCCGTTACGTCGGGATTCGTCCCAAGCTCAGATGTTTAGAGTCGTCATCTGTCGCAGTATCCTCATACAAAGTTCGAGAACCTTCCACGTTGATACAGGCACTTCCAGTGATGGGACAGGCGTCTCAAGTGGTGGGCCAAATGCTGCACGAAGCTAGTCAGCGACTCATTATCCTTACTCCAGGTCAACGTGCTCATTGAGTTTGAAAAGTATTCTCGGATAACGAACCGTGGAGTGTGGCCTCGTCTAGTTCAGAGAGTTGACGCCAAGGACCTGCTCGCTCTTCCGAAGCTCTCTTCTAGGCAAAGTCCAGTATTGAACAAAATGCGTTGGTAAGGACTTGAACAGGGTGCGTAGCTACAATGCCGCAGCACGTCTCCTCTTTGATATATGCGTGTGGGTTCAACGTGCAATGTCGCGAGTCAGGGCAGCTTTGACATACCGCATAGAGCAGTATCATGAGTCTCTTCGTCTCTGCACAAAATGAATACGATATCAATGCATCAAACAGAGACAGAGATACGGAACAGCACCATTGGCCAATGGATCCCCACGAGTACATCCTCTGCTGAAAAGAAACCAAGCTGTTTCACCGGCCACTTTTGGCTACATCCCGTCTTCACTCTACCGGCCAATTTGCGCACTGCCTGCATCACAAAAACCGTTATCGGTGTTGACGACCTCACTCATCTGCTCATTCGCTCCCGGCTTGTCCCCGCTCGCAACGTCCAATAATGAAGCATCACGCTCTTGATAGTCGTTGCAACAAACGCTGATATCCATGTTAATAACACGACATGTGACGTTGCATCTGCCCATGCGTGTAAATATTGCATGAATTCCCTTGCCATTTATGATTGAAAACTACAGGGAGACGATAAGAGAGAATGGTGGTATATACTGCAATGAGCTGCGCGTGGAAGGCAGCGTGTGCCCATCAATCTTCGTCTTGCATTCACGGACGACTGATCAACGACTGATCGTATACGAAGAAGCCATCCTGCTCCTTTCATCCCCTGCAAGCTCTATCTTCCACCCGAGAGACGGCAAAATCGGGCGATATGCACGACTCATCAAGTTCACACTCCTCCGATGGTATGAACTCAAAAGATGTCAAAGTTCTTACCACTCCTGCAACAAACCGCTCAGACATCAAGGTGGCCGAAGATGGGCTCATACTCGAAGATCCTGCGACAGGCGAGGTGCGCAAAGTATCTGCAAGCTTCGCCATTGACAAAGAGGCGGAGAGCCGACTCGTATGAAAATTCGACATCAGGATCCTGCCGACCCTGGCTGTCATGTACCTATGCAATGCCCTCGACAAAGGTAATCTGGGCAATGCAAAGACAGCTGGTCTAGAGAAGACCCTGAAGCTTCGTGGAAATCAGTACAACCTCGTACGTTCAAACGTGACCTCTGTCAAGAAGTTACCGAGCTGATGGCTACTCCAGATCCTGTCAATCTTCTTCATCCCATACGTTTTGACTGCACCTTTTCTGGCAATGGCAGGCAAGAAGTGGGGTCCGAGTAGAGTCCTACCAGCCATGATGATGACCTTCGGTCTAATGACCCTGCTGACAGTCGCTGCATTCAATTTTGCTGGCCTCATGTGTTTACGCTGGGTGCTTGGTATGGCCGAGTCAGCCTTCTTCCCTTTAGTTATCTACTACCAGACCACCTTCTACAGACGAGGCGAGCTTGCTCGTCGGCTTGCCATCTTTTATGCAGCCCCGAATATAGCAAATGCCTTCTCCGGGCTACTTTCGTTCGGAGTGTTTCAGATCGAAGGAACGAGCCTAGCGAGTTGGAGATATCTTTTCATAATAGAAGGTGAGTCGAGATTTTCGCGAATGTTGCCGCTTAAAGGCGTACTGATATGATATAGGTGGAGCAACAATGATATTGGCAGTGTTCGCCCACTGGTATCTGCCATATGATGCACAGAGCGCCAGGTTCCTCACCGGGGAAGAGAAGAAGCTAGCATTTCTGCGAATTCAACTGGACTCATCCTCGGTAGTGGGTGAGAAGCTGAATTTGAGAGAGGCAGGGAGGGTCTTTCTTGAGCCTACGAGCTGGGTCATCCTGGGTAAGCCTTCCCAATGGCATCTCCCATCATTGCTAAGATTGCTCAGGCATTGAGATGTGCCTCGGCGTTCCTCTCCAATCAGTCTCTCTCTTCCTTCCTGTTATTGTCAAGGCTCTTGGTTACAATACAGTCAAAACCAATCTTTACACCATCGCACCCAATATCACGGGCGCTGTGATGCTTCTCATTCTCGCCTTCTCCTCCGACCTTACACGTCTCAGATTCCCCTTCGTCGCACTAGGTTTCGCATTCACAATGACTGGCATGATCATCTACGCCTGTGTCGATGTTGAGTCCCAGCTTCAGGTCGCATATTTCGCATGCTTCATGATGACATGGGGCACTAGTGCACCAAGCGTCATCCTCGACACGTGGTTCAACAACAACATCGCCAATGAGAATAAGAGGATCATGTTGACTAGTGTCGGCGTACCCGTTGCAAATCTTATGGGTGTGGTAAGCAGTAATATCTTCGTGCCGAAGGATGCGCCCAAGTACTTTCCGGCATTGATTACGACGGCTGCATTTGGTGGGATGGGATGTCTGCTAACGCTGTTGTTGGGGGCTTACATGATTCTGGACAACAAGAGAAGGGACAGGAAGGAGGGTAGGAAAGTAAGGGCGTTGGATATTCCGACCGAGATTATGAATGAGGGACCAGCTTCCGCGAGTTACAGGTGGTTCTTGTAAATGATGTGATACCAGGAGTTATACAGGGGAACGTACGAGCTCGACCATACCTAAGACTTTTCGAAACGGCTGCATGGCCTGCAGGAATACTTGGAAGCCACTACTTCGACAACGCACGACGAGGCATGTTCAGCTACAACCGCTGACAGAAGAAGCTACGCGATGTGGCAAGGTAAATGATGATTCTTTTCAAAGTTGACGTGTATTCACCATAACAGTAACCGTCATTCGCAATTATATCAAGACCAATGTTGAGATCCCAGTATAGGCTGCTTACGATAAAGGGCTCTGGCCTGCCATTTCCTGTTCCTTCGTTACTGCACGTTGTACCCTCTCCACGAGTGTCGTGAATGTCCGTTTCGGTTTCCAAGCACTCTCACCATCCATGGATCACGTCGGTAACCAATCCTCTCGACCAAGATGCACGATTGACTCCAACGCAGGAGACATACGGTAGCTAGCAAGGCTTGTTTGCTTGATATCGTTTACTCAGTGGCATCATCGTCCTTAGTATCCACGTGGCAATCTATTATTCACTGGTGCGCAGACCTCCCCATCCAGGTTTCTCTTCACCCCAACCGTACGCTTGGTATACATCATTGCTTCGTCCTTGATGAGACGACCGAGCGCGGCAAAATCGACCTTCTTCAACAATTTTCTGATCTTTGACGATGTCGAGGCAAGCTTGTATTCGATATTACCCATCCCAATCTGGTGGGCAGATGATAGGTGGCTGTTCCAAACCTAGGTTGTCCCGAATCCTGCCGAACCGTCTACAAACTGTTCGATTGAGTTCGTAGAAGTTAATACTCTGGCCGTCCTTGAGCTGTCTATTGCCACCTGTTTGCAGAGCGATCTGCGCGGACGAGTCTCGGAGAAACCAGAAGAACGGACCACTGAGACGATCTGAGCCATTTTGTAGAAGGCGATGTATGGCTCCCTTCGCTGGACCAAAAAGGAAAGCACAAGGAAGCATTTGGAACCGTCTAGTGGCTGGGGCAGGCAGCTGTGGTAGGAATATCCGTCTAAGAGATGCGGTCGTTGGAGCAAGGTTTCGAGGATTGGGCGCAGGAACCAATCCGTACGTCTTCTCGAATTCTGCTCCTTCAGGTATCAAAGAATCACTGAAACCTTCTCTTGTTACCTTCAACCAGAGCAGATAGAACTCCCAGCGTAGTAGCATGATGATAGGCTCGGGTAGGGTGACCGAGATGAGACGCTGCACAAACTTGAGGCTTTCGTTGGTCACAGTGCCCAAGCAGAACTCAGCAGTCGAACGTATGTAATCAAGGATCGCCACTGCGGTGAAGTGTAGCACGTGCATATCTTTGCAGATCTGCTGATGCGCTTCCTTCTTGATATCGGAAATCAAGTTAAGCTTATTGTAGGGCGCGTTTTCGGAAAGATCTTTCCATGTCTTGTACGTTCGCTCCTGCTGGTGTAATAATATACCTACCCAACCACATACATCAGTGAAATTGGCCATCGTCCTGTACAACTTCATGCCAGGATTCAGATGACGTCCAGTATGCAAGATACGGAAGTAGTTGGTCCTCAGCAAATTGCGGAACTTGCGACAAGTTAGCTTCAAGGCTCGAATATTTTGCGACGTCAACTCGACATGGCTCAGAATCGTGAAGAGTACCTCATTGGGCATGTGCATGATAGAGAGATCTCTGACTGGCTGTCGCGGTTTCGACATGTTACGTCCAAACGCAAACACGTATCCAGCAGGTAGCGGATCGTGTTGGGGTCCGTGTGTATCCGACATCGTCTTCGTGGTTTCCACGGTCATATCTATAGCTTGCAAATTGGTCACATCTTCTTTGTTCTTGCATGTCGTGCCCCGGACAGCTTCCTTCTCAGTATCTCTCGCAGACACGAGCGATAGTTTCGAGAAAGGAGTTAGCACTGTCGTCCAGCTCGTAGTATTGAATTTAGCAGCTCCGCATGAAGACTGGTCGCGATCATGAGGCACTATGCTAGCAAGATTCTGACATAAAGGCGTGTTCGATCTGGTCCTGAGATCCTCCCATACAGTCACCTTGAACCCGATGGCTTTCCCTTCGACTCTGAGGTTTTGGAAACGCCGTATGGCTCTGATGGTGACACCAGAGTCAGCAAAGGCTGCGGCGAAAACGCCAATGACTGAGCTGTGCGGATTTGGCAAGAGTGTCAACGTCTCTACCTCAAGACCCACAACTGTCTCAAGATAGAACTTGACCTGTACCTCGGTCGTGGTATTGGGCAGATCTCCTAGGCGAATCATCAGAGTCTTTGATTCGGGGATGAGTGAGTTTGTATTGTGCCCGTTGCCTGACGTGTTCGGCAGAGGTCCTCCAATATCGAATGGTAAGGAGCACCTTGAAGTGCCTAGTTCCCGAGGACGTTCTTTGGTCGTCATATCGTCCTTCAGAGTGCTGCGAGCGAGTTTGTTCGTGAACGAGGTCCTGACTGTAGTCATGGTTTGACAGCGTCGCGACTTCAATCAAAGTCGTTAAATGTACAGGTAGAGTTGACTGAGAAAAAGAAAGCTGGCAAAATTGGACGACAGGAAAACATTCACGCGCTGCAGGGTTTGAGAGAAGTGACAAGAAGTGATGCAGAGTGATAGGCGCGATATTGACTGATTGCACTGACATTTCATAGACATCCACACATCTCGCGCGACAAACAGGTACAATGCGCAACAGTTCCGAAAACGTAGACTGACGTAGACTGCGATACTGTCTCCTCAAACAACTGAGTGAGCACTTTAGCACTTTCCTGGAAACAGCAGTTAAATGTGTTGTGCATGAAAGCACTTTGAGAGTGCTAGTCTTTACAAGAACAACAGAGCTTTCTTGCTTGAACAATCCTCGATTTCGATAACATTAAAGAGGTCAGGCCGACCATATTTCCGTGAGCAACAGCGATGAGTGTCGAGTCTCTAATGGATAGTGGAACAGTAGAGTTTCGCTGTGATGTTAATTTGTGCCACGAGATCAGCAACTTCATCCGAATATATTGGACGATTCCCTGGTGTAGTGAGTGCATCAGGCACAGCCCAGGTCTGCGACAATTGTCCTCTCAAGTAAGTGATTAATCTGTCAACGCGCTCTACAGACGAGTCGTCGTCAGTCATCAGTATGTCCTGCGCCTTTGATAAGGTTTGCTGAGTCGAGTTTGTGGCAGCAGCAGGTGTACGACCACTCTTTGGCCGAACTGGAATCGAGAATCACATTGCCGAAAGGATTGTTCGAGTAGCTGGTTGTATGTTTCTGTTTGTGGTTTGCTGTGTGTCGATTGCGTGATTCCTCCAGGACAAATACAAGGCTGGGCATGAAAGTGCTCTGGTTCCCAGCGGCACAACGGATAATAGCATTGATCTTGCACAATAGAACAAACGTTGGTCCGTAAGTGTAAAGCCTTTGTTCCCAGGAATGAGGCTTTGACTGGTAGGGGTCTGCTGCTTTGTCCGTATTGTGCTGAAGCTGATGTGAGTGCCTGGCTTTGTGTCGCAGGCAATGATCGAGTATATGATATAGATACGAATGGCCAGAACCTCAATATTCGTGACCATTGAAAGAATAGACAAACCACAACCATGGCAAACTTTGAAAATGTCGCAACACCATCAACGGATTTTTCCGAGAGCCTTTCCAGACTCACCGAGACACTCGGTGGTGTATCACCCCAAGAGCCAAGCAATAGTCACACTGCCGGGCCATCCCCACCCCCACCTCAATCAAGCAATCCAAACACCAGCCTGCAACGCTGGTTATTCAAGCCGGAACCTAAGATTGTCCAGGAGACGGCCATCGAGTATGATAGAAATGCAGCAGACGGTGCCCAAAGTGCAGGATATCTAAATCAAGGAATACACCAGACAGCACTCGACCACTTTGGGCAGCAGATAATTGTGCCTTGTCCGATGGTCGTCCAAGATGCATTCCGAGGCGAGCTTCCTCTCAGCATCTACCTTCATATCAAGTCGCGGGTAGTTTATGACAGGCAGCCGTTACTCAATGTACTGGATGAGCTGCGAATACGACGTGGCGTCGAAACAAGATGGCTGGCGTCGGTTCAACTGGGCTTCGACCTTTTCGCAGAAGCTGCTAATCATCATGGATTGGATCCGAGTTGGGCAGATGCAGACATGCCATCTCGATCCGCGGCTGAAGTAGAAGAGCGCAAGTTGGTGCATACAGTCAGGTATCATGTTTGGGAGGCGTTCTGCTGGCGCGGTGCTAACTGGGACCAGGTCAAGATACAGCGAGAAGAGTACCTGGCGACTTATGGCGATGGTTGGACAGGAGATGACAAACTTGAAGAGAAGTTCATACCCTGGGCGGAGTGTCCTGAGTTTCAATACATTTCGCACACTCAACCATTCTATGTCGACATCGATACGATAGAGGTTGACCTAGTCAGCAGATTGAGTCAATTCTAGTAGGGAGATGATGCCGAGATGATTGACTGAAGTAGAGTGCTGGAAGATGGAGGACAAAATCTCCACCGAAGCATTCGGCAGCCACGAGTGAGATATGCTTAATGGCTGAAACAACTCAAGATACCATATCTTTGGCGACAACTGCAGCGCTTTTGTACTGCCAATACCATGTTATTGATTTCATCATAGACATATTGCTTTTTCCACTCTTTCTACTGTTCTGACTGTCTTAGCGTGCTCATGTCGGTTGAGTATTTTGCAACGTATGATAAGCAGACATCAACGCTCGAGGCACTGTCTGCTACTCGAAGAGAACAAGCTTGTCCAGTGCTAGGTTAAGACGTAGGCTTCGATAATCAAGTCGGAGCGATCACCTTCATCATATTGGACAAGGTACTGTCGCCAGCACGTTCCCGATCACTTCTTCGGGCGTCAATCCGTCTAACAGCTCCATCACGGCGGCGGAGTCGCTTCCGTACTGCATGCTTCTCTCCCTCGCAGGATCTGCAATCACAATTCGATGTAAATAGATCTTTCTGGCTGCAAGTGCTACCAGGCTCGGCGTCACGAAGTTGATGCTATGTAGAGGGCCAAGGTATTTCGCCAGGGCGAGGAAGTCGGTGCTTGCACGGGGTGTGATGCCACCGTCCACACCACGCTCGAGACGAATGAAAGTAACGATATCTTGGAGGTAGCGACGTATTTCAGGAGTGATGTCGCAGGCTTCACCTATTGCACGAATTTTATCGATGGCGATGGTAGCGATGCTTCTTGATGCTGTTCGACTGGTTTCCCAGGACGAGCGGAGTCTGGAAGGACTGGAATGGTCGTCGGACGCGGCTGATTGATCGAGCTCCTCCAGGTTGACGAATCCATGTTCAGGTAGGTGGTAGTGCGAGATGAAGATGCGGTCGTTCAGATGTGGCAGAAGTCGTATATGCTTTGTCGATGCTGCGATAACAGGAATGAACAGAAACTGTTTTGGCACAACGTGTACAGTAGTCCGAGATATCATTCTCCTATTGTTGATAAGCTCGATAGCCTGAACCTGTACGTATGGATCTGCGAAATTAAAGCCTTTGGCAATAATCACATTTTTGACGACACGATTGTCAAGACCTGCGTCGTATTGGTCATGACGACCAGGAGCTGCGCGAATGTCAACACTTGCAAGACGAGCGTGGGCGGATGCAGATTGCGTGTCATCCTCCGCAGGGAACTGTGGGCCTTTTGGTTCGAGGATAGCTTCACCGAACTGATCTACTGAGGTCAGACCTTCTGGGCCCAGGACGACATATGATAGACCGAAACGTTCGGATACGATTAGAGACAGTTCGCTCGCTAGATCATCGATGAGATCGTCGTCCGTGGTCATCAGACAATGACCTTGTGCGATCAAGCTCAGGAGCACTCCAAGCTCGAGATCAGACAATTCCTGGATATTATCCAGGAGTGTCTGGAAGTCCATTGCGAGCGCAACCACATCTCACTGATAGCAACTGTCTAGCATCGCGTTATGATGACCGACCTTGACGGTGATGTTGACCAGCATCAGGTGTTTCAAGGAAATTGATCAGTACTTCGCGTCGTGTTTGCTATTTTTCCTAGAGATTTGTGCCAAGGAATTGAGCTTAGCCTCTTCTCGAGGCAGAATTGTATATGGCTGTGCCTGTAAGTCATGCCTAAAGTTGCAATGCCAGGTGCCTATTTCATGGATTCGCGCCTAAAATCTAGGCAGCAAGGCACCCACGGATTTCGTCATGGCAGGAGCTCGAAGAACAACAGCGGCAACTTCCATTAATCGTCAGCTTCAGCTCACTACAACGATGGCAAGCAACAATCGTATGAGCTTTTCGCTTTAACATCGTCCATCGAGATTTGAGCACGTATCAGCAAGGAGAACAAATCCTCAACACCAGATGTCATGACCAGTACCAACCCCAGAGCCGGCTGGGAGAAAATCGGCACTGAATTCTACCGCAAGATATCTCTCTACACATCCATCTTCGACCCCGACCTCGATCTTTCAGAATATGTCGTCTCGGGTGCGCCCTTTTCTGGTGCTCTAGCACTCTACCGCGACACTACGAAAATCACGCGCTATCGTAGTAATGTCGCAAATAAATCCAGTATTGATGTTTACAGCTGTGCGGGTAAGCTGATTAGTAGGATTAACTGGGAAAAAGGCACGATCAAAGGACTGGGATGGAGTGAGGATGAGCGCTTACTGGTTGTCAGCGAAGATGGGACATTCCATGTCTATTCGGGCCTTCATGGGGACTTTGCACCTTTCAGCTTGGGTCATGGAGCGGAAGAGTATGGTGTGCATAGTGTACGATTCTGGAGCCATGGATTCGTGGCGCTATTGAAGAACAATGCTCTCGTTGCAGTCAGCTCGTTCGACGAGCCACGACCTAGAGCTCTCGCTGCCGTACCCGAGGGCGAGGTTCATGCCTGGAGCCTGATACCACCAGCCTACACCATGAGCCGATCTGTGGAAGTGCTGCTCGCCATGCAACAAACGATCTTCGTGGTCGACGTAAGCGAGACCGAGGATCGAGGCTTGACCGACGGCCCTTTTAAACATGTCAGCGTCTCACCCAATGGACGATTTGCAGCACTCTATACAGAAGATGGACGAGTCTGGGTCGTCGGAAGCGATTTTCAAAATAAATACAGTGAATACGACTCGAAAGCCAAGACAACCCCGAAACACATCTACTGGTGCGGGAACGACTCAGTCGTCCTAGCTTGGGAAGACGAGATACACATGGTCGGCCCCAACGGTGCAGCTGCGAAGTACTACTACGACGATATTGTGCATGTCCTGCCTGACATCGATGGCATCCGACTACTGACTTCCGAAACCTGCGAGTTCCTGCAGAAAGTGCCCGATGAGTCCGAAGAGGTATTCAAGCTGGGCGCGACATCACCTTCGCCAGTCTTGTATGATTCTATCGAATTGCTTGAGAAGAAATCACCCAAAGCGGATGAGAACATTCAGCGAATCAAGAGCAGTTTACCAGAGGCAGTGGAAACGTGTATTCGAGCAGCCGGGCAAGAGTTTGACCATGCATTACAAAAACAATTACTACGAGCAGCTTCCTTTGGCAAATCAGTCATCGAATTGTACAGCAGTGATGAGTTCGTGGAGATGTGTGAGACATTACGAGTGCTTAATGCCGTTAGAGATCACACAATCGGTTTACCACTGACACTGACGCAGTACAATCAGCTAAGACCAGACAGACTGATTGCGCGATTAATATACAGGAGAGAATATCTACTTGCGATAAAGCTGGCGGAGTTTTTGAGATTGCCCTTGAACAAGATCTACGTACACTGGGCGAGTCAGAAGGTCAAAGCAGCGAGTGGAGATGACGAGAGTATTCGAGACGTAGTGGTCGAACGTCTTAAGGGGAAGTCAGACATCTCTTTCGAAGCTATTGCTCGAGCAGCATACGATGAGGGCCGAGGCAATCTCGCAACGTCACTACTCAATCACGAGCCTCGAGCAGGCAAGCAAGTCCCGTTGCTACTCGCTATGGAAGAGGACGAAGTGGCGGTTGACAAAGCTGTTGAATCTGGTGATCCAGATCTCATTATGTTCGTGCTATTACACCTGAAGCAGAAGATGCCGATAGCAACCTTCTTCCGCTTGGTGGCTAGCAGAGCACAAGCCGCACAGCTTATTGAGCAATCGGCACATTCACAGGACAAGGAGCTGCTCAAGGATATGTATTACCAGGATGATCGACCAGTGGACGGCTCAGACCTACTGTTGGAAGAGGCAATGGACCAACCACAGACTCAAGCTGTGGTGGACAAGTTGAAATTGGCCAGTCGACTTCTGACCGATGCTAAGGACCCGAATGCTGTGATGCACACAAAGTCTTTGGCAGAAGCGACAGTATTGCTCAAGATGCAGGAATCGTTCGACAAGGACATTACCGATAACAGCGGAAGTTATGTTGGACTGAGTGTGAATGAGACAATGTTCCAACTGATAAGGTCCGGATATAGCAAACGAGCTGACAGGGTTCGGAGTGAATTCAAGGTTCCTGAGAAGACGTGGTGGTGGGTTCGTCTACGAGCTCTTGTAGCAGCACGGTTGTGGGGTGATGTCGAAGAAATTGGCAAGAACCGAAAGTCGCCAATTGGATGGGAGGTAAGTGGTCGACCTTTCCTGCTGAGAATATCGCTAACCACTCTTAGCCTTTCTACAATGAGGTTCTCTCTGCGGGCAATACTCGACTCGCCTCATCGTTCGTTCCCAAGTGCACTACATTGAAGCCAGCAGAGCGTGTAGAGATGTGGGTGAAGTGCGGTATGGTTAGTAAAGCTGGAGAAGAAGCACTGAAGGCAAAGGATATGAACACCCTTCAGCAGCTTCGAGACAAGGCGAGTGGACCTCAATTGACAGAAGTTGAACGGATGATCACACAATTGCGACCACGAAGGTAGAGCATCAATACGACATCAACAGCTTCAAGTGATCTCATCAACTGCTTCTTGTGGGTTCGCGTCGCTCGATTGGACCGCATCTGCTGAGACTGGAATTGCAGTGATTGGTTTTTCTGACGTTGCGACTAATGTGGCATCTGCGGCAGCTTCGTTCGTGGGCGCCGGTCCAGCCGCCGCTGTACCGTTTGTGTTTTCAGGTTTGGGGGCCGTACCAAATGTGCCAGGCTTCTTGGAACTCGCGAATAGGGTTGGGCCCATGGTCAGGCTCATACTCTGCCCGGTAGCAAACGTAGGTACCTGTACTCCAGCAATGACCTTGATCTCAGTCTCGCCGTGGAAGGGCTGGATATCGTCCTTGACTGCATCTTCTCCGTCGTCCAGCGTATCGAAACGGCCAGGCGCCTTGATGGCCTTTCGAACCTCTTCAGTACTCGTATCGTTGATGTCGTCCCATAGCGCTCGTCTTCCTTGCCGTCTCTTCAGTCTTGACGACGCATCTGCACGTTTTGACTCAAGTATATCGTGCACGGCTTCGGCCTTTTGTAGAACTTTTTCCTGCCGCTGCCGCTGAGCATGGGACAATTGCTTCTTCTTGGCCTTCTTGTGTATACCTGCTCCCTTGTATGCAGCTAGTATAGGGGTGGTTTCCGCAGCGCGCGGTGCTTCCTTCAGTGACTTGTCTGTATTAATGGATGGTGAAGTCGCTCGTCTGGCTGCTCTGGAACGTGGATTGGCTGGTGACATGCATTAGTAAGTCGACACTGATTACCGAGAACGCGACGTACTCAGTGGCTCCCTCTTCGGCTTTGCTACTTTAGCCATGACTTATAAGGAGGTTTGGCAAAGCGCAGAGAATGGCATATTGGTGTCAATGCACTTCAATCTGGGACTTTTTTTTTGGACGGTAGGTGCAGCCCCAAACTGAGGCCTTAGGCACTAAATGATGACGTCGGTCGTGACTGCCACGTGGAACATATACCCAGCCTTCTGCTCGTACTAGCAAGGCAGCGATGGTGATCTGTGAAGTCATGCTTCAATGTCTACCTCACCTGGCTATGACTATGGCACCACCCTAAAATCCGGACATGGCGCCTAGCAACAGATCGCCAAAACGACAGAAAACCTTACCAGCAGACGATCAACCACTATCAGCTATAGCAGTTCCTCTACCGCCATCACCAAGCACGTCTTCACCTAGTCCTGCTCGAGATGGCACAGGCACAAGCTCGTCGTCATCCTGGTATAGCAGAACATGGCCACGCAAATCAGCCCCAATAACACAAGTTGCAAGGGACACCATATCGTCCGCGAGTAACGCAGCTGCGGAAACTGCAACGATATTGAAGGACAAGGTCAGGCCTGTCCGTACTGTATCGAGGAAGTCTTCACTTGCTTTGATCTTGAGTAAACCGACCTCAAGCAAAGCTTTACCTGTTCAAGCCATGGCAACGAAAGATCATGCTGTACCGGAAGCAATGCAGCCATTGAAGGAAGAGCCTGCTTCGAAGCCAGCTACCAACCCAGAAGTAAAGGTTGTGCCGGAGCCTCGCACGAAATTCAAGGGAAAGCAAGAGACAGCGGCTGAAACAAGCTCATCTTTGTACAAGAACAAAGACATACCACCAACTAGCGATACGAAAATGCCAGCTACAGAGTCTACAACGATTGCGTCCGTCTCGTGGATAGGATGGCTTGCTGGTGGTAACGATACTCAAATAGAACCTTCACAAACGGCCAGCCTACAGAACGACCAAGAAATAGTTCAGTCGAACCCTTTTAACGCGTCGAGCCTAAAGGTCAAGCCTCAAACAGAAGAGGCTTCGCAGCCGCAGTCAGACAGTATACAATCCGCACAACCTGGGCCATCTGGGCTCGATAAGAATCAGGTACAGTCTAGCACATCCGCGCAAAGGCGGAGCTGGCTCCCATTGTGGAACAATGCCTCTGCTGCACAATCTGCGCCAAATATTGCTTCGCCTCTCAAAGACGTTAAGGCGCAACCACTACCGGATACGACACCCAGTCTAGCTACAGCTGTGGTTCAGGGACCGGAACCTGCGGAGTCGAGCAGCGCCACAACCACTACAGAATCCTCAATCCCACCTCCTCAACCTAGTAACGCAGGCAAATCATCTGCATGGGTCTTTTGGTCGCGGGACAAAGGCGCAGAAATTCAATCTTTGAAGGATGCACCACGCGAAGGCGAGCTCGCTGTGGCAAATACGGAATCAGAGAACAAGCCTAGACGAACTTCCATTGATATGCAGAAACCAGCGAAGCGCACTTCGTTAGGTTCGAGTAGTTCAAAGGAGAATTCGACTCTTCAGAAGGATAAGAAAGTCAGGCCAAACACGAAGACTTCGTCCGATCTGAAACAGACTGATTCTGGAGCAGTCGTGCAGACTACCAAAGCCGAGAATAAGGAAGCGTCAGCTACTGCAATAGCCCCAGCGGACGCCGAGACATCTAAGCCTGCGACAGTTGTGCCTGCAAAAAGGATATACGAGCACTTACTGCTACCGTCCTTGTATGATACATTGAAATTACCCGAAGACCCCTCGCTACTCGAACGACTAACACGTTTGTTCTATACCTCAGATGAGCCTGAGCTCAAACACCTGAACCTCGTCAAAGATCCTCCAAGGGTTAAAAATGCCTTGGCCATCGGAGTTCATGGCTATTTTCCGGCACCACTGATTCAATCCGTCCTTGGTCGTCCAACCGGCACGTCTATCAAGTTCGCCGACATGGCGGCCAAATCGATCAAGCGCTACACGAAAGCTAAGGGGTATGAATGCAACATCAAGACTGCAGCACTCGAAGGAGAAGGCAAGATTCTGGAGAGACTTGACCTGCTGTGGAAGCTCTTGCTCAATTGGATTGAGGAGATTCGCAAGTCAGACTTTGTCATGGTCTCTTGCCACAGTCAGGGTGTGCCCGTTGCAGTCATGCTTGTCGCGAAGCTGATACACTTTGGCTGCATCAGTAGTAATGCTCGTGTCGGCATCTGTGCCATGGCCGGTGTCAACATGGGCCCTTTCGCAGAATTCAAGTCGCGTTGGATAAGTGGCTCTGCTGGTGAACTTTTCGAATTTGCTGATCCCAGCAGCAAAGTGTCCACTGACTACTTGGCTGCTCTTGACGAAGTTCTCAAATTTGGGGCCAGGTTAACTCTGACGGGTAGCATTGATGATCAACTGGTATCAATGGAGTCGTCCATGTTCGCACCTGTGTCACACCCACACATCTTCCGTGCGGTGTCAATCGACTCCCGCCTGCATGCGCCAAGCTTCATCTCTCATCTCGTCGCCCTGGCCCTCAAGTTACGCAATGTCGGTATCCAGGACCATGGTCTGATTAAAGAGTTGTCTGCACCACTTGCTGGCAGCCTTTACACTGGTGAAGGGCACTCGCGCATCTATGAAGACGATGCCATTTACGATCTTGCTGTTACTTTTGCACTGAACACGACCAGCATACCGGGTGTGCATATCACGAAGCGCAATATAGATTCTTCTGGGAGCAACCCGTACATACTACCATTTGCAATGAGAGGTATATTAGAGGAAGACTTTGTAAAATCTGATCTACAACAAGAGGCGTCCGAGTTACTCAAGGAATTTGACGACTGGAAGCCTCAAACCAAAGCACTCAAGGATGTCAAGTTTCGGCTTGAGGGTATACGTTCCAAGTTGTGAACTCTAGGCTCTTTACTGCACAGGCGGAGTATCATGCTATAAAATAGATTGCAATAGACAGAACTGGCCAGGTATTTAATGTTGTACCAAACACGTCATAGCAGGCAACGCAGCCACAAGAAACAACGATGGTGCAGTGAATACAGGACTGCTCCCGATTTGCAGGCATTTCCGGCATTTAACTCCGGCTACGTGCTGTGATTGGCCGGTTTGCGCCTTGAAGGAATAGGTCTAACCAGCAATCTTGTTGTCGACATATGGACCAGTCTTGAACAGGCCCCCCTGCTAGTGTCGGCACACTTTGTTCGTTTTCGACAGCAACATCGACTTCGGCAAGACGGGACACGATGGTGCAAGTCACAGAGCGATCATGTGAAGGGGAAGATCGCTGATACAACACTTGACTGTTGTTTCATGTGGATCCCAACTTCCCATTAGCGCCTCGCCGGTGTACATTTCCGACGTACTTGCGGGTTTTCCGCCGTCACCAATGTCTCACTTTCCGCTCCAGAAATGATGATTATCCTGTTCTGTCATTCAGATTACCTGTCTGAGTAATGTAAGACCAACATCATTGAAGGTACCGCGAGTGTATTCCCGAAGATGTAGGACGAGTTGAAGGCGACTTATCACTTCTGGATATGCGAGAAACTTAGGCGAGTCTATCACGGTCTAAATTTTCCCGACCTCGTCCTGAGGAACTCGACTTTGACATCGCGGGCAGTCATATCAACGGAATTCTTGGCGGAAGTCAGAAAACAAGTTGGAAGTGGCTTTGCGGACTACGACTCGATCACGATGAACACGTAAGTATCTACAGGTCCAACACAACACTATTCGGTACGCTTTCGAATTCCAGGAAGCTAGCCTCATCAGAAAACCGCCAAAACATCTATGGTATTTCATGAAGAGCGGAAGAAGGACCTGTTTAAAACTTTGCTTTTTGGCTTTCCTCAAGGAGCCTGGACTCGTCACAGCAGAAGGTGTGAGCATGCATTGTGCCTACGACATGAAGCATTGTATCTCGTTCCTAAGTGCCCGAAGCATACCAAATTCAAGACTGATCGATCGCATACACCCTGCTCCCGATCGTCGTGCATATCCTCATTACTGAGAAGCGAATCGGATCAACCAATGCGACTAGGGCGCGACACCTTTCACCTAGAAATGCTCGAGGACAAGTACAAATTTGACAGGATGCTTTATTTTTCTGATCCAGACTGCTTGTAGGTTGGCGCTTTGCTCATCGCCAAGATACCTCGATTGCTGTGACAAAGGTTGTTCTACTCGTGTAGCCTTGACTGTGGATTTTGTGTCTCGGTCATCAGCCTATGTCGACCAGCTAGCGTGGCATGCATCGAGTGAGCTAATAGACGATCAAGGACTCGCAACAGCTGAGATGTTGTCGATTACCTGCTTGTTTGTCTGCAAGTGTGTGCTTGCGTATGTGGTAACAAGCTCGACCTTCAGAGGCAGGTCCCACCTATCCAGACAGCAAGACTTTGTGGATCGCATGTAAGCCGAGGTGTGACTGTACAAATAGAGAGACATAGTCAGCCTGTTTCGGCTACCTAGTCAAATATTACAAGCTTCTAGCAGCTGAGACTCGTATACATGCTAATATCAGTATTGTCGGGGGAACACAGCTCTCAGGTAGTGACAGAGCCAGGTCACCCCGCAATAGCAGAACTATTGCGAGCCGCTCCATGCAAAGCCGAGCTTGATTGGCAGGAGTCGTCGGCAAACCTTGTGCGACGAGTAAATCACATCCCAGCAACGACTTCAACGATCGCTCTTTCTTCGTGCATGTTTGCCGACGATGAGATCGTAGGCATCGCGTTGAAGGGCTCAATATCGTGCCTATACTGCAACACCCAAGGCGTCAATCTTCTTCTAATGCTCTGACTGCGCGTCCTCATGGTTATGCTGTACCATATTGTGATCTACAGTATTTCGTCGAGACGTTAGGGAGTGTGCGAAAGCTTCCACGGTCAAGCTAGAAGCTTTACCGATATCAAGTGCTGTCTTGGCAAACGGTGTTTCTGTTTTAATCCTCCAAGCTGAGGCTACTTGGCGGAGGACTCAGAGCTGCCAATACTTACAAAAGTGCCCGGGCCTATAACAAATAAGATGCTGCGCCACCACCACTTCCATTTCCACGAGCTACTTTCATCGCAATGCTCACTACAGCCATTTGTCTTGTACCGCTACCGGCCTACTACGAACTCTCTTCTGGTGGTACAGCAGTGTTGCATGACCTGAGCTCATGTACCAGTTTCAGCTGTGTGTACAATAGATTTCGAAAAGCTGTTTAGGCTGTAACTCCAAAATGTCCAAAATTATCAATTGTTCGCTTCGAGAAATGTATATATCCATGAGCATGACCCGCTTCATCTCGCAATACCACATCACAACACTAGCTTCGACCAAACCAGCAAGCTCATTACAATCTCGGAAAGTCTAGCCCATTCGCACCACTTTACCAATAAGTTAAACCATGAAGGCCTTCACAACTTCCGCCTTGTTCGCAGCATCTGCTCTAGCAGCTCCTCTAGCAACTCTCCCAAACCCATTGTCAAAACGAGCCTGCCCTGGACCTGAAGCCACCATCCTGCTCATGAACCAGGACGCCCATACCTCTGCACAAGTCACCCTATGCACCGACAACCTAGCCGACGACGTCAACGCTATCTTCGCCTATACCGGCATCGATTCTCGCGACGGACACTTCTACGTGACATCAGCCCATCTCGTGAGCTACACCGACGGCTTACCTGCTTTCTGCTCGTTTCAGAACAATGATAACGGCGACCTATATGGACGCGTGATTCGCGAGGCGCCCGATCTCAACACCTGGGTGACAACTGGACAGCCGGGTCTGCTGGATTTGGGCAGAAGTCGAATCCAGTGCCATGTTGACAGGGAGGAGTATCTCAAGTGCTTGGGTATTGCGGGTGATCCTTACACTGAATGTGTCAATAAGGTCACTGCTGAGTTGGCTGCTGGTGGTAGCACAACGTCACCGCCACCATCAACTTGTAATTAAGGACAATTTGTTTGTCTTATCTCTCATGGCGCTGCATGGAAAAAGGAGGACATGGCATGGCGTCGAGTTTGTCGATCTTGCCTTTGCTTGCATTTGCTGGAGTTCAAATGGGTATGATTAGAATATCGAGGGCTGTTTGTACCGGATAGGGGCAAAATTTTTATCGACTCAAATTGGACGCAAAGCATTATAATAGATGTATACTCATCATATCGAAAGTTGAAATCTTACTGGTGGGAAACAAGATAACTATCGTCTCTTCCTTCTGGTTTTCCTAGACAAGTAGCACATACTGTATGTTCCGGCTGAAATTCGGGATTTGAGGTTCTATGTCTTCAGCAGGTATACGACACCGTCAAGCTTGTAAGTACAAATGAAGAAGCAGGTGATGTAGGCTGACTTCCACCAGACAACAAGCAAGATTAACTCATAGGTTGTATTGATGCTCGCAATCAACGCCTCTTGTTTCGTGTGGGCTGCATATGCCGCTTTCAACCTCTCAACGAAAATGTTTGGGCCAGCGTATTGATCTTCCGAACCATGCTACTCTGCATAGATGGATGTGCTGTTCGGGCGACGTGGATGTGTATGGTTGGCTGCGCCCTACACTGGCTCTTCACTGGGTCAACGATCTTGCCTGATGCAAGTGGCAGATCCATGCAAGACTATGCATGACTGGCGAATTCGAGGTCAATTGTGGTCACCGGTTAGCACGTGAGATGCCTTCGATCAGGGTACTGCACGGTATAGGTAGTTTTTTCTGCATCTGCATGTGTTGCGAGTAGCATCACACCTCTGTGATTGGGCAAACCTCTCCGTGACATATGTAAATGTGCATCTGGCGTGATTGATACGAAACAGCCTTGATAGGTAGGGAAGTCTTTAAGAAGGATTGAGCCAGGGAAACATCGTAAGTTGTCTGTCCTTCGAGTAGCACAACTTACCGCACGTATCCCCGAGCAGGCAATGGATGATCTCCTAAGACAAACTGAAGAGCTGACAATCAACCAGCCGCGACTGGTTAGCTATCATGAAGAGCGGATACTGGAAGTTCTCGATGGCCAACTCAACGACGCTCGATACGAGACATGGTCAGGCTGGGAGACCCTTATCCGACCGATGATCGAAGATTTCTGCCGACAATGGACTTTGCCAACCCGCGCCGTGGAAAATTTCATGGCACTGACGAAAGGCAATCCTCACTTTCCTGTGATATTACTTCGAAATCCAGTGAAGGACCACGACGCTGCCGGATTTGAGGATATGGTGAACAATTGTCCAACCCTTAGATGGCTTGAAGATGTCCTTCACGCACGAGGTCTTCTTTTGGATGACGTTGTTATATTGGACGTCTGTCCTCTGCTCAGCGACTTCTGGCTAGCCAGAAACAAGCACATTGCTGAAGAGGCTATTAGAGATGCATATCTCGTGACGGAGACGATCTTACTTCTTCTCAAACCAAAACTATTGATCTCATGCCAATGTGCCACGAAAGGGGTTGGAGATTTCGGACTCTATGCTTCCAGCTTTGTGGAAAGGCTCGGTTCAACCACCTCAAATGCAAAGCAAAAACTGGTTATGCCTTTTCGACATGAGGGTAATGAAATTTATATAGCCCAAGCATATCATCCTCGATATTTTCTTGGGCGAGAGTGCCTTGATGGTGACGAACGCGAAGATCTCCTCAAAGAGATCATTGGCCATTTCATGGCGCCCTTTGGAAAGTGGAAAGCGGATGTTGTTCGACTATTGCACATGGAAGCAGTAATCTTAAAACTGGCCAAGGTGATGAATGAGCAGAGAGTTATCATGAATCGGATGCTCAAGTTCATGTACAAACTCGAAGAAAGCTTTGCAAGCATGACCATCTCCAGGCCATCTTGATACAAGGTTGGACAAAGAAACGTAGCGTGACGAAGAGATTTAATGTTGAATATTGTCGTTGTGGTTGACAACTAATGCTGGACTTGCACTTGATAGTCTTTCAATGAACGACCCATACTACTCCTGTCAAGCGCCTCGCAATCACGAGTTGGTGTCTTTTTAGAATATTCCTTACGGTATCTCTTCTGTGAAATCAATTGTGTACAACAGGCCAACAAGTCAGGGGCAACGAGCACGTGCCTAAACCGTCGAGAGAGCCGTTGTTCTTATATGAAGACCTACCAAGAAGACTCGCTAAGGATGAGCAAATAAGGAGGTAGACATTTGTTTCGATGCCTGGTTGATGCTTGATCATTCATTGAATGAGCGGTAAGTAGACGAATTGTGCAGTCAGGCAAAGTCTTCTCTAAAGTGCAGGAAGTCGATGCTTTGGTCATGCCGTACGCATGTCGTACCGCCTCTCAAGCTTGCCCAGGGATATGGACCGTTTGTAGACGAACTGTACCTGCAGCTGGACCAAGAGCTAGTACTACAAAAAGGATTACGATCGCAACATGGACGCAGATCGAACGTGCAGTTATTGAGTGGAAGGACGATAACATCATCAACATTCTCCGCAAGACAAGCAAATGCCCTGAACAAATTCAGCAGGCAGCCTTGGGAGCCTCAATCCACAATGGTTATGCCGATGGCTCACGGTCATGAACTTCAAAAAAGTTGTTCCGTGTAGAGGGTCAGAGTCATATCAGAGGAACCGATCTCGAAATCCACTAGAGATGCAAATGCTCGCCAATAAGGCGATGGGGTATCATATGTAAAAAGGTATGCACTCGCCGGCAAACAGACGTCTACCACCCACTCTCATCCGAAAAGCACTCGCAGTTTCTCACATCAGAATGTGAACAGCTACTCCCAGGTCTTGCAAACAATGCTGTAATAGCTCCGACATGCACGCGAAATGCTTCAAATCATCCAGCCCCCATATGCTGCACGTAACGTCATTCGTCTTCTCATCCTCTCATCCATCGAAGTCAGCCTGAGGATCATCATTCGTGGAAACACTGCTTGAACGTCGGGCATACGACTTTCGTGGCCGACCTCGAGGTCTCTTCGTCGGTGTTGTGCCAGGTGTGGGGTTTAACTTTCGCTTACGGCCTCCGGGTGTCGCACTTGGTGCGGGCATCGAGACGTTCCCATCATACACTGGAGTATCTCTATTCGCGGTGCCGTCGCCAGTTGTTAACTCAACGTCGTCGTCTATACTCATGGCTGAAACGAAAGTTTTGCACAATTGCACGACTCCCAGATCGCTTTCCAAAGCTGATACGATCTCATTGCTCTTTGTCCAAAACCGATCTCCGGTGATGCCATGGACTTTGACTGGTGGTTTGGCTGTATCCTTGGCCTGCTTGGTGTTCATCATTGCTGTTCTCACGTCACGACTGACACCATATTGTCGAAGCAAGTGAGCTCGGGTTTCGATCATCAGGGCTAACGTGGCTGCAGCAGAGCCAAGCCGCTTCATCTCGACAATGAGAGCTGGATTTGTTGCCTTGTTCTCGACCACAGATGGTACAATACCAAGCTCGGTGTTGCCAGGGGTATGTTCATGGACAAGAAGGTCTTGGTGCTGCTCTTGCGCTGCCTCCACAAGCGCCGCTATCTCGACACTCTTGCCGTACGCCAATTCCAGTTGTAAGGCAACGTGCAACAACTCATCGAGTCTCTTGTAATCGAAAAAGGCGATGTTCTGCATTACAAATCTCGTGTACATGACGTGTTCAGGCGACGGCATACTCTTCTCAGCAGTTGAGGAGTCGATGATTGTTCGTGAAACCAATCCGCTCAAAAACTTTTTGATGTACTTGCTATTACTGGTCATGATGATATCGAAACAGGGTCCCAGTTTCGGTTTAAACCCTGCTGCACCGTTAGAAACCGCTCCAAAAGGACTGCTTTCGACCCCATATTGATATTCGAAAGCTTGAAAGATAGCCGACATGTATTCCCGCTCGCAATGCGACTCATGCTGCTCATGAAGTAGTTGCTGAGCACGATGTCCGATCGTTGCAATTTTCTGATCCTTACTCGTGCCAAATGCGACAAAGGCTCCCAGACAATGCTTAGGATGTATGAGGCCTTGATGCGAGATACTAGCAAGCGTCCTCGCAGCTGGCAAGATATTTTCAGAAGATGCGGATAACGAGATTCGTAAAACAGCATCGGTAACGTCTGGGGTAATGGTATTGATGGCACTGTCTTGCTCTTGAGAACGTACGTCGCCACCCATTTGCTTGAGGGCTTGCTCTTCTCCATCCTGAGTTTTCGAACTTTGTTCCTTGGCAGCTGCTCTAGTAGCAAAGAGCTCATCGAAGATGTTGAGCACAACAGCAATAAGTTTCTGGTTGTCATATGCTGAGCTATCGAATGAGAGCCGGAGGATATCGAACAAAGTCGTTTTGACTGGTGCCTTGTTTAGGTGTGCTGGATAAGCCTGACAAACTGCTCCAAGACTTTCCAATGCAGTCAGCCGCAGGTTCAGAGGAAGCTGCTCGGCCGTTAATGGCAGAATGGTCTTCACCATCAAGGCGGAGACCGAGGTAAACTTTTCCACTGGCATGAGCCCTCGGAAAGCAGTAGTGAACCGGTCCACCTCGGTGTGCTTGCCAAAAGCTCCAGCTATCTGGAGTAACTGGATGCGCGTTTCGACCTTCATCTCCGGTACGGCCAGCTTTTCCAACACTGATTTGCCGAATCTGACCAGGCGATCCGTATTTTGCAGAACCCCATCGATAGTGGTCAGACATTGCATGACCGCGTCCAACTCGAGCCGACGGCCTAGTTTCTGAACAGCCTGCATGAGCCGATCTTGTATTTCCCTTAGTAGATTCTTGTGCGTGTCGGATAGGTCAGGTAGAACAAGACGAAAGATGGTAACAGCAGATCTGAACATAAACAGATCGCCATCGCTGCCTTTCTGAAGGTCACTCAAATAGACTTGCAATTTGGACAATTGTAGAGGAGGCACCAGCTTTGGATCAGCTTCGGCCAAAGCGGTCAATACTAGTAGAGGAGCTCTAGTCTTTTCGGTTGCGATGATCTTTTCGAAGAGAGCATAGACCAGTCTCACAGCGAGTTGGCGATTGCTGGCGAAGCTCTTCTTCTCGTATCGCAGCATCATCAAAATCAATTTCTTGACCAAAGGAACGAAGGTCTCTGCTCCAGTAGTGACACAAGCCATGAGACCAGCTGCAAGATCGTCTACTGCAACGACCGCAGCTGCAGTCTGGTCACTCGACTGTACAAGATTTGCCGCTGGCCGGATCAAAATGTCTTCCAATATCTGTTCTGCTAGCGACACAATCGAGTCCTCGGGATCGTTGAGACGCTTGAGGATCACCTGCAGGATTCTGTTTTTGAGAGCAGGTCTCTGGTCCTGCAGATAGATGTCCTTTAAATGACCAAGTGCACGTTTCTGAACGCCGACTTTCTCATCTCCAGCACATTCTAGCAGACGCTCCATGCCTCGTTTCTCGAGTATTCCGCCACGTGAGATGATGAAACGAGCAATCAAAGACAATGCAGAATCCCGAACCATAGCCGAGTCGTCCGAGGCGCATTTGAAAACATCATCAGCCACAGATTGGTCTCGGTCCAGCAGAGAGGAATCACTCTCAAGAATAACCGAGATGCTCTTTAAGCTTCTGCTTTTGACTTGAGCTTGCTCGCTAGTGAGAGACGAAGACAGTGCTTTGACAATGTGGCTCAGGCGTTGACAGAAGGGTAAATTCAGGACGCACAACAGATATACCGCCTTTGCTGAGTTAGGGGAAACATCGTTCAAAGCATTGAACTCACCACTCATCGATAGCATATTTAGGACATAATCAACGACATCGCTTAGATCCAGCTGGACACTTGGGTTGTGAGTAGTTTGTGAGACTAAGAAGGCAAAATAGGCAGCGAACCAGCCGCGAGCGCTTTGTTGATGCAGCGTAATCTTGCCTGACATGCTCAGAAAGTGATCTGCTACCATGACGAATGGGCCACTCATGGCAAAAGCGGAATGCTGAAGACCGCCTTGTTGCTTGTGAGTCTCGCTGAGCCTGATGAGCTGCTGTGACACGCCGCTTCCAGCAGATTTCAAGCTAGTCACAACAGCAGGAAGCTTGTCTCGTAGCTTGGAAATGGCTGAGCCCATGACACCAAGAGACTCGAGAGCCATGTTCTTCGCCGAGGCAGTTTTAGCATTTTTAGCCATGTCCAGCATTATTGCGGCCAGGACATTTAGCAGGAACTCTGAAGATGGCCAGTCTGGCAAATCGACCACAGCGATCAGATCCTCGACCAGGAGGTCAAGGATATTTCGGTACGGCGAATCTCCGGTTTTTGTTGTCTTTGATGCTTTGTCTACCAGGAACTGAACAATGCCTTGAGCACTCTTCGATGCAGGTTGGAAAAGCTGGTTGACCTTGCGGTCGAGCCGAACAAACGATTCATTCTCGTCCATGGTGTCGTCCTCGTCATCTTCTGACACATGACCGTCATCGTTAACATCCTTGTCAGAGTCTGGCGGTGTAGATTTCTTCTGGTGGACTTTCTTGACCTTCTTCGACTTTTGCTTTGGCAGCTCCATTGCCGTGGTTTGCACGAGTTGCATGAAAAGGGCAGAGATGAGTTGAATGCTTTGGTTCTCGCCAGCTTTGAACGTCCTGGCACTTCTACTGGTGGACGGCGACTTATCTAGGGAGCTAAGGATCTCATCCAAGATAGCCTGCCGCTCGCGAGGGAAGCGGGCATAAATCTTTGATAGGGTAGCCATTGCTGTTTTTCGAAAGTTCTCGTAGACTTGTAGACCAAGGACTGAGTTCTTTTCATTTGACGCGTTCTGGACGAAGATGAGCTTTGCAGCCAGGAACTCAATGGCATTGACACTAGATTCTCCTCCCTTGACGTCAACGCAGGCTGTTCCTATCAATTCGAGCAGTCTTTTGGTTGTACTGAGCACTTGCTTGACAGAATCCACTGAAGACGATGCAGATTTCCAAAAGTTCGTATCTGTCGAATCTGGACGAGCTTCAATGATGGGAATGAGACAGCTTTCCAAGACATTCACAAGAGCATTTGATGTCCATCTCAGAACTTCAGTAGAAATCCATGACTCGTCCTGTGAATGGCCAAGCATGATATAGAGAGCGACAATGGCGCTGGAAAGACCGTTATCTGCTTGATGTAGCCTGGTTCTCCATTGACCTTGGTCATCCTCTGAGTTAAAGGAAGGACGCAGATTTAGAGTCTGGCATTTTTCGATGGCAGGTTCACAAATATCATGTAAACGTCTCATGGCATCGGCGGGCACATCGGTCAGCCTCCGCAGGTTCAATAGTTTCCTAAGGTCCTCCCGCAGACGGGCCAGTATCTGACTATTGAGTGTAAGACCACTTTCGGCTCCATTATCAAGATCTTCGAAGAAGGGAGTGCTCTTGAAATTGTAAGTATCACCTCCCGAACCATCAACTAAGTCTTGAGCTTCAAATACGTCGTTAAGTAAATCTTGAAATGATTGCAAAGCCTCGTCAGACAGTTGCTTTTGTGTCCTGGTGTTTTGTGGAGCGGTACCATCGTGGCTGACCTTTCGTCTCTTGGGTGAATCAGTAACTGTAACGTAATCCTCTCGCCGGAAAGAGTCAGGCGCCGGTACTTGCACGACCACTTTGTTGGGAGTTGGCTTCTTGACAGGTGTGCCATCCTGAGTGGGCTGCTGATCAGGCTTCAACTTTGGTTCAGTAGGAGTAGGCAGAGGACCGGGCATCTTTGCCCTTGGAGCAGACTTGTGGAGAGTGGTTTCATTGTCTTCGTCCGGAGTAGGATCTATCAGTGCTGTCAGTTTGAGGAGGACAGGTTTATTTCTGCAAACTTACATCTGTAATCCGGTTTGGTCATGTTGAGAACCGATCTGGCCAACGGGCTCAGGCCCAGATTCGAAACGGTTGACGTTGATCGATTAGAGGCAGCAGCTGGTGGAAGCCTGAAGTCACTGTGAAGTTCTTGGTCAGTTCTGTCGGTGACAATCTGGTCAGAAACTTACTATGGAGTGATGTCCGGTCGAGACAGAAGGTCAACCACTTTGTTCCTGATCGTAGCTTCCGTATTTGGCTGTTGGAAGAGCAAACGAGCTTGAGCCCGCTCCTGGGATGTTGCAACCCTGCCATTTTCAAGGACTCGTGCTGGCTGAGGAAAAGGTATCCTATCCGACAAGGGTATTACAGATTGCGCAAATGGAGTAAATTGCAAGGCTCTATCTGGCGACAATTGCCCTAGGCCACATGCTCCATTGGTCATGTCTGAGGATTGTCTTGCCGGAGCTGGAGGCACATTGACCTGGATTGAAGGTCTGCCCGCCATATCGGTGGTTGTCGCAAACCATATGTGGTCTGCCTTGAGATCAAGGATCGACCAGATGTTGCAGTCTTCATGGAAACAAGACTTGGTGAGACACAGTGGGCGAGCCTTACTGTTGATGCACGAGGAAGGCGCTGCCATGGCTTGCACTTTCTGCAAACATATCAGCAACACGTCAGGTTGACGTATACCTGCCGCTCTTTAGCATTGATGCCACCCAAACAGCAGCAACAATTTTTGACCTAACAGACGCGAGGCAGTCGCGGTCATATCTCGACCGCGTTATCGATAGTACCTGCAGCTGCGGGCGCAATTCCCTGCAGAAAAAAGGTTAGACGAGTCCTGAGCATTGAGCGATCATGCTTGGTGCCGCGTTATCACTATACAGTCGCGGTGTAAGCGGCAGCTTTATCTGGCAAGAATCACCACATCTTTTAGAAGTTCTCTTCGACAGCTGCTAATATTGATTTCTACCAATTTCCTCGAGTAGTTCCAGGTGTCAAACTACCAAGATGGTCGCGATAGGTAGTATGCTCTTTTGCGACCACTGCGGCTCTCTGATGCCGCGTACCACTGGAGCGACTTCCGACCAGATGATCAGATGCGAAGACTGCTCATTGTATACACAAGATACCTCTGACAAAGTGATTGTATCGACCTCCAAACCCAGCGCATTCCCATCAGCCCTTCGATCGAAACATACAGACGTTCAGAACGTCAATACAGAAGAGCTACAGGTCGAATCAATAGCAGATCAAGAATGCCCCCAATGCCATGCCGAAGAGATGTTCTACCATACCAAGCAGTTGCGAAGTGCGGATGAGGGCTCAACCGTCTTCTACAGATGCGGACAGTGTGGGTACAAGTTCAATACAAACAATTGAAGTGCAATGAGATGTATTGCTTAAGCAGAGGCAGTGACCTCGGGTATCGTAGCATACTCCATCTGACCTGTGCGCTCATACTCGGCCATGTCCAAAGCCACAACCACACTGTCTCGAACTACCTGCTCTGCGTCATTCAGAAACTGTTTCAGCATATTTTCGACTCCCGGCTCTTCGCCCAAACTTCCCAAGGCTTCAGCCGCCTCGTGTCGAACCATACTTTCCTCATTCTGATTGCTGAGCACTTGATGAAGAGATGGAATAGAAGCAGGATGTGATAGTTGACCAAACACGAACGCGATCTCGTGTCGGAACAGGGCTGACTTATCGGAGAACCCAGTAGCAAGTGCCTCAACTGCTGGCTTTGCTGTCGGAGCATCAGGTGGGGATGCGAGATCCCGAAGCGCAAACATGGCACGATATCTCTTGAAGAGTGGTAAGGAAGTGTCGAGGAGAGTCCACTGGAGAGATTGAATATTTGGTTGTGTTTCTGTAGTCTCCATTGGGGGCGCGGGATCTATTGAGGCAAAGTCAGACTGCTTGAGGACTTCCTTCTTGCCAGCCTCAGACAATTGCCAGGTGATGCGATCGACCGCAATATCACACGTTTCTCGTACCACATCAGGCTCATTTGGATCATCCCTCATCTTCTTCATGGTGTCCAAACTCCCTGCATCTCCTATTGCTGCAAGCGCCTCAGCTGATTCGTGCCGTACCATCGGATCTTCATTTTTATCATCCAATCTATCTCTTAGGAATGGCACCGCCTTCATACTCCTCGTTTGTCCCAAGCAGTAAGAAAGTTCATGTTTGAGTAGTGCCGAAGGTGTGGTAAATGCAGCTGCTATAGCTTCGATCGCTGCTTGTGCCTGTTCGTCGTCCCCTTGTGCAGCTAGATGTTTCAGTGAGAATAAGGCACGGAACCTGCTTGCTAGCGGAACTGTTTCTGAACCCAATGCTGTCCGGAGTGTATCGATCGTGGTGTTTTTCTGGCTTGAGCCTGACTTGCTCTCGAGGTTCGACATGGTTGCGTCCGACGCAGTGATGACAGCGATCAGTCGCAGCAGGGGAAACGCAGTTGATACAATACGCAGGCTGGGGCTGGCCTCGATTTTCTCAATTCGCGGCGCGTAGTAACTTTTTCCATTCGCGGGGCGATCACACTAGCCGGTTTGATCTTATCTGATCGCCAAGTGATTTAGCTCAATCTTTGTGCCTGAAGTCTCGTCTCTGCCTGAGCCTTTTGTCACTTCCAAGTTTCCTCTACCGTTTCTTCCACTCTCGTCGACTCGTCTGCATTCTTTTGCAGAATCTTCAGCTCATTCTGTATACACAACGCAGACTTGCACCGCAATCCCTTTTCTGCAGACCCCACACCCTCCACAATGACAGCCCTCATTCACGACCTTCCTTCCGCCTGGCATGTGGACCAAGCATGCATGTCCGAAGACGAACGCGTTGTCGTAATTCGCTTCGGCGATCCCTCCAAGCCCGAAACCTGGGAACAAGACGAGATGCTATACAAGATCGCCGACAAGATCCGTAATTTTGCTGTCATCTACACCTGCGACAACACCAAGATCAAAGACTTCAACCAGATGTATGAACTCTACGATGTATGTACGGTGATGTTCTTCTGGCGCAATAAACATATGATGTGTGATTTCGGGACGGGAAACAATAACAAGTTGAATTTCTTGATCAAGGATAAGCAAGATTTGATTGATGTGGTCGAGGTGATTTATCGAGGTGCGAAGAAGGGTAGGGGTCTGGTTGTCAGTCCAAAAGATTACTCGACGCATTACAAGTATTAGGTGATACCTTCAGGAGGCGACAGGAAAATCAGGTATCACAGGGAAAGGGTTGGTCTCCTCACATCTTTACATTTTAGGCAACGGCGTCATGATTTACGGCTGGAATACGAGGAGTTATGGGAAATTCAGGGTTGGTCTCACCATCGAAAACAATTACAATGAAGGTCCCTTGCTGACATCGACTTCTCAGTCACTGATTCGTCACGTATTAGTTGAAGTGAGTCTTTCTACTCCACTAACTGCCAGGAAACCATTACCCTCGACCTCTGCTGCTTATCACATTTGCCGTCATGTGCAAAAGGGATGCTTATCTTGCATACGACCGTTGCGTCCCCCACATGTTCTGTACATTGAGTAATATCGAGTTGGAGCCAGTAAGGCTGGCATACATCGCACAGCATGTGCTCTGCGTAGTCTTGTTGCTGTAGCATGTAGTACCGCTCAGATTGACAGTGAGTTCCCCAAGTGGTTGAGGCCTGCATTTTTATTCGTATCAGTTTTCACACGTTCGAAGTGGCCGCTTCGGGCTTCACCAACTTCATCAGTATTGTTTGAGCCAAACTTTCAGCTTTTCAATACTATTCACGAATCACGAACCACGATCCTAAGCAGTCACGAAGTGTCTATGAATTGCTCGTTCCATCTGAGCAAAACCCTATGCTCAGCCGTCCCCATCCATCAGCAGCGACATGAATGTCGATGAATTCAACAAACATGGATGCCGACGACTCTCTTCTCTCCAGTGAGAACAATGATACTGTCTCCGCATCGAGCTTCCCACAAACACAATTGCTGAACCTGAGGAACGACTCGTCTGTCAATGGTGGTGTCACGCCGCTGGAACAGGAAGTGCTTGACGAATATAGCCGGTTACTAGGGAACATGAATCAGGTGAGTGAAGTCTTGACAGCGGCGTTTGAATCTACTTCTTCGCCAATATGGAACGATGGACATTGGTTTCGACTCGGTACACACACGATGTCTGGAAGACCAAGGAAACAGCAACCAGCACATCAAGGCAGTGGTCGAATAGTCTCGACCCATGCTGCAATAGGATTTCATCCAGCCAAGCCGCCAATTCCTCTCAGCTGTGCCAGGAGATACCTCGATCCCTCCCTAAATACCATGTACTGACAAACTCTCCCCGCTATAGCTCACCAGCACACTCTCAGACTTGTCTTCCGGGCCAATCACGCTTGAAATCGCCGAATCACTACGACTCCTCGAGCGCAAAGTCGCCTCAGTCTACACATTAATGAAAGCTAGCGTGTATAGCATTGTCTTGCAGCAGGGACAGGTCGATGGAGATGCGACGCGATTAGAAGGAGAGGGAGAAACGACTGGGGGGATGACTACCTTGCCTATGCGATGAGCTGGGCACATGTATTGCATTGCCTCACAGTCTACCTAATCCGCCTGGCTGTCTATCTCTTTGCTCAAAATTGACAACGACTTGATATACCAAGGAAACCCTTCATCAAAATCGAATACCTGAACAGATAACGGTGGCGACACCACCAAGGAGAAAACAAAACGATCTATGAGGCTCCTTTCCTCTACATACACAGCACCGGGTAGCCCTCTCCGCCGCAACATCTGCTGCGTCCACAATGGTTTCGGTAGACGCTTGTGCATTGGTCAAATCACTATTAATTGAAATAGGCACTCGATCCGAATTCATAGACAGAGCAGGGAGCTGATCTGCTCAGACGAGATCCACGGGGAAGAGAAGGTTGTCGTGTAGACGTCGTACTCTATCATGAGGTGTGGTGGAGCAGACGAGAAGAACCGTTTTACCGTACATCTAGCCTTGAATCCGTGTCGGACCACATATTTTACGTACGACAGAGGGAATGATCGTTCTGTGAGCTAGATAGGGCTGTGTCGAGGAGGAATGTTGCTGACGAGAGCACTGTGACCCTGTATAGACGAAATTAAGAGATATGTATTTGATCTTGCGGGTACGCTGTAAACTACCCTTCCTCATAAGATCTATAGCTCATCCCCGACCGAATCTTATCAGGACTGCCAAGTGCCAGCTGTCCAACAGTTTCACTTCTCGAGGCATGTCCCACCCACCCTGGTAGTTGGTGAAGAACGGCCAAGTTATCAATATCTTTTGCAAGCCAGAGTGGCAATCGATTTTCCCCAACAGCTGCGCCAAAGCGTAACATCGTAAAGGCATCCAACGAGTTCGTCCATAGACCTGTCCAGCACGCATACACTACCAGGATGCTCAAACCGAGAAGTTGAGCAGCGAGCACGATGGAAACCACGATTATGCCCGTGTCTGATATTTTAGGCACCAGCGTATTAGTACCGTGATCGTAGGAGATTGTCATGTAGGATTGAGGGTATCGCGACGTCGAGTTCTGCCAGGTCAGGAGAATCTCGTTCGACAGGAAGGCGGCCTGGTTGAGGAGGATGGAAGTGCGTGGTCGTGCGGAAGTATCGCCATCTGCATCGACTTCGGTGAATAGGCGTAGCCAGGAGGAGATCTGCGAAGAAGCGTCCTGGGTACTGTTGATGCAGGGCAGTTGTGCCAGTTTGCCTAATGGTAATGTGTCTATGCATGTCGATTCAGCATTGTTTGTTTTTGTAAATGCCTCCGGATGAGATGTTCGTTGTGCGAGGAAGGAGTTATTGCCGAAGAGAGCCAATGCCGTGGTCAGTAGTGGTCCTTTGTTACGAACGAGCTCGAGGTTCTGTATTTCAGATGGTGGAGGTCCGACAGGCAAAGGTATTATAGGACCATCGTATAGCACTTCTTCTCGAGGGTTTGCTCCTTTCAGATTGCTGTAAGGCTAGTCAGCGAAGAAGCGAGTTACCGATATGCTGAGGCATACTAGATTGATGGATAATGGTAGCCACTGCCAGTAGATGTCAGTACTGATATTGGTATTGTCATGGAACTTGCTTACTCTTCCGCAACAGTTCCGCCTTCAGGCGGACATGACGCGCCGCAAAGCTCGATAGGATCGCGATCCAGAATGTCACTAAACTGCTGGTGGTTCGCATAGCTGGGAAGCTCGAAGTAACCAGCTGTAGTATTCACCGTTGCCTTGAAGCACTGACCATTGATTTTCAGAAAAAGCGACTCGCTAAAGTCTTGTCTCAGATGTGTAGCCTTCCAAGGCGAGGAGCGCTGATCACCAGGCATACAGACAGTCACATCCCATCCATCACTCGTTCCACTGTATTCGGCGTAGAAGCTGCCTGGATAGGTTCCGCAATCAGAAGGAAAGTCGGACTCGCCAATAGAGTCATAAGTAGCAGAGGTATTGATCCGAGGTATGAATTGCTGTAGCACACCAGTGGTGAAATTGTTCGGCAATTGGGCCAAGAAAGGATGCTGAAGGGCAGTAAGGTTTTGCCATGGATCTACTCCGTCGTAGCTGACGCGTCCGTGCGTATGTCGGTACTCCAGTGCTAAGAATTCGAGCGAAGCCGAGACACCACAAATCGACCCGTAGTCAGCAAGGGTGTCGGCCAGCGTAAGGACATCTTGCCCGGAAAGTGGTTCTGCACATGCTTCTACTGTCAGGTTGGTCCACAGATGTAATTGTAGGTCTGCACTGCTCACACTTTCTAGCATGCGTCGCAGAAGTGGCACAGAGTCGCTGTTCTGCGAAGATGTGTCGTTCCTGCCGAAGAGATCGAGTAGATCGTTTTGGTGGTGTATCCGGGACACCAGATTGGGGACTAAAATGGCTCTCTGTGTCAGGAAGATCTCTTGCAGAGGTGTCACTATTAATCCTGTTCACAGCAAAGTTAGTGGCGTTGCTTTGTCTGGTGAGCTTCGCACCTACCCAGCAGGTTCATGAAAATGGCGACAAGCAGAAAGGAGCTACCGATGCGCTTGAAATTTTGTGGTTTGATCGCCCGTAGAACCATAAAAGGACTCGCCCAGGCCTTGTCTGCCAATGCCATAGTCTGTCTCAAGCTTAGACTTGTACGACTGGAGCTTCTCTGGGTGAATGCAACCGCTGCTTCAGCACATACAGCAGAGGTGAGCGGAATAGACAAGACGGAGACAATGGATTGGATGACCCTCGTGGCTTGAAGCCAGCGTTGATTTCTCTGGTACAGTCCGGCCATGCTGGAATACAAGGAGGCTCGAGTGGTATCGGCAGTATACGTTGGTGCAACAATAGGGCGGAAGGACAATATGCAGGTGATTATCCAAGCAAAGAGTGCCAAGCAGATGTATACCAACACTGAGAAATAGTTATGGTAATATCGGGATGGATTCGCTGTGGTCTCGCTGGAAGACTCCTTGATCTGTGGAATACCCGAAGACCATTCTCGGGAGAGAAAAGGCTCGCTATCATTAAATGATAGCACGTTCTCCTCTGATGATGGCTTCTGGCGCCATCGTGCGCGATCCTCCATCTCCATGTTCAATGATCAAATGCTGGGGAATTAAGAGAAGGAGGTAGCACTGCGATAAGTACTTTTGTGTTGCTCGACCCGCATTACACCTAGCTCCAGCCATCATAGACAGGGTAATGTGTAGGTTCAAGGCGTCTCGTGCGGCGCAGCAGGTGAAGCGCCACCTATTAAACACATGATCATATCGATCAGCAACCACATCACTGCGCCCATAATTAGCACGTTGTAAGTTCAAGCTACTCGAGTAGTTATAAGCCTCTCGTGCTCAGAGCAAGGCAGGTTACGTAACAAACAGCAAGCACAGAAGCACTCATCGATATGATAGGGTGAGGCATGGTGCATCCTTGGACTAGCTTGCTGACCTTCACGACGTCCTTTCTCATTCCAAATCAGCGGCTAAATTCCGGCCACCTCTCACGTGTTTTCACACACCTGGTTGACAGCAGCTCCGACAGCAACTTGGATACAGGCAGTGGTTTAATTATCTTCACAACATGACAGAACTGGACAGTAGCAGTTCTTTTCCGACTACGATGTTTGTTCTCTCCTAGGAGCATGCGATGAGCCAACTACTCAGCACAGGCTTTATGCTTCACCCTCTAGTCCACTTGTACAGCCGCATTCACCTTCGCTCACGTGCAAACAGACGTGGCATAAGTCGACGATGTAAAGCTCTTCGTGAAATGTCATGTCTTACAAGCATGCCAAGAAGAAGTTGAGCAAGTCCGTACGGCAGACAATGAGCTTTGTGTCGTTTCCGGCTCCGGTATCTGTATCGCTTAGTCGCCCTTTGGTTTTTGGCAGATTCGTCCAGTACGCCGCCATAGTCCTTAACATGCGTAGTGCGATACTTGCTTCTGCTGGGGCCTCAATATTTGATATCGAGGCGAAAAAGCCAGATCTCCAAGGACCATGTACCGGCAACACAAATCGATGACTATGGTCAGTTGGCTGCTCGTTTTGGTCACCACTATCACCACAACCACATATGCAGCACAGATGTCTGGCGATCAATTCGCGCGCAAGCTCTGCTCAACTTATAATCGGCCGGGAAAACTCTTCTGCGCAAGTCCTCCTCCATGCCTGCGCCATATCCTCAAACATCCTCGTCTCTGCCCCTCATATCTGCTTTCACACAGGTCTAAATGCCATTGCAGATAGCCACAAACACCTTCACAACCTGTAGAGACGGCAAAAACGAAGTTGAACAGCCGGTGGCTGAGGGCTAGCAGTGTTGGGTTGAAGTAAGCGGGCCGAACAGCGTGAATGAGGTCAGGGCGACCTTTAGGAAGTCTATGCATGGAAGATATCCGCGGCCAGACATTAGTGATGTTTTATAGGTGTAGTGGGAGAATACGGAGCTGAAGTTGGGAAGAACGAGGACTGCTGTTCGTCAGGGTGCACAGCAGGTATATGACCGAATTGGAGTCGAAATTATCTCTTGTGTGGATCTAAGCGAACACGGCTTGGATGACGTGCAGCGCTCCTTGAGCATATCTGTGGTCGCGAAAGGATAAGAGACGTATAGCAAGATCAACCAGTATTAGTGGCAGCTGATCTTGCGACGGATTTCGATCGCCAGTTGTAGGAGTGCATGTTGAGCACATACTGGTACAATGGCTTCGATGTTTCTTCCACCGAGCTTCTTGCGAAATTCTCTTTCATTTGAATTGTATTGGTGCATTCCTTTTATACATTTCCAGCATAGTACACTTTTCTTACATCGACCAACTTCTTGCCTCTTCCTCTTGCAATGTCTTCAGGATCCTTCTGGCTCATCATAGCCTGAAAGGCGGCTTTCACAGTGTTCATCGGGTTTCTAGCCCGAGTGACTCGAGCAGAGAGATCGGTAATGCCGGCACATCGACACATTTCCCAGATGAGATGGGAGCAACGAAGGCCGAATCCTGAGCAAAAAATTAGCAGACCGTTTCAGCTCCTTCTCGTATACTCATACCTGGCGCGCGAGCGTAAAGTTCCAGTTCTGTAGCACCTTCCTTGCCCTTTACAGTCCCGAAAATCGTCCTTGCCTCATATCTCATTACTGGGACCATGTTTCGAATGGCTCTATATTGACTCTGTACCAGTGCCTCTGCTGCCTCTTCACTTTTCCCTTCGCCGATTCCCAGCAGACCGTTCTGGTTTCCGGCAATTGACAACCAATATTGTTTTTGAATCTTGCCTAACCTTGTCTGGTTAACGACACGGTGCGAGACAACAGACTTGACGCGCAGCCTAGCGAGTTCAGTCTGACTCATGCCCGTCATTTGCATTACTCGCAACAGACCAGGAGATACGACATCGCCGGACATGCCTTCCACTTCCGGCTCATCACTCATTGCCTTGCTCGACTCTTCCGACTTGGCCTTCTGGGTAGAGTCATTCTTATAAACCTGAGTCGTGTCAGGAGCGAGCGCACTCCTCGGCGCAAACTCTGCGCTTTCCTTGCCGACAGTGATACGGTTTGTATCCAGGAAATTCTGAAAGGCGTCTGCTGCGGCGTTTTCGTTCTCAGGCATGTTCTCCATAAACCCTAGTATATCCTCATCCAGTTCATCCTCCGTTTTTAGCCTGCTGTTATCGTCCAGGTTTGTCCAAGGAGCACGAACTGGCTTGTCAAGCACAGGATCCACCTCGGTTAAGTTTTCTAGGTAGTACATCTTCCAAGGGCCTACGTTCTTGCGCGTTGTGGCTTGGTATTGGGCATCGAATTTCAGGTTCGCTTGTGTAGCCTCGATGGCTGTTGCTTGCGCGGGAGTGTAGTTTTCTCGAATCTGCTGCTTCGTAAGAGGCTTGATGTTATTGAGTTCGTCAGGTAGTCCATCGTCAGGTAGGTCATCATCGGGCAGTCCATCGTCCTTGTTTGATTGTCGAACAGCAGACGAAGCATGTATCCTGCGGCTTATCGACACCCCTGGCCGTCTCGTCGCCTGCTTGAAGGTGCAGAAGACACATCGCATCGTACGTGCGACAGACATGGTGATAAAGGGATGGAGTCGTGAGTTGTGACCAAGCTTGATGAATGGTTGTGTGAAACTTCGAGTTAAAGGCAGGGAATGAATTACTGCTGCTACTCTATCGCGACTACAGAAACTAAGCCGTGGTTCTGCTCAGCTAAAAGTTGCCGCCCTTCTGCATTTCGAGGCAGGAGATCAAGGCAGCCTCTGATCGATGCCAGTCCCCATGCACTGGAACCTTGGCACGTGATCACCACATTCCAATTCAACATCCACCTTTTCTGAGTAGAAGAATTACCAGTTGTTGCACACGATGTGAAACATACCTCCGCCGGGCCTCATGCCCTTCACTTACTCTTCTATGGATACTCAGCGTCGAACTCGACCTTAGTCGATCGTCTTCGCTTGAGGTATTGTGAATTCTACATCCCTCAATGGAATTGTGGTCACAAACCCAGCCGTCACAATGAACAATACAATTCTAGTCGGTCACCATGATTCGAAGCGCAATGAGATCTTGTCCACTGCTCTTACGCAGCAGGCTCACAGCGCCAATGTGAGACACCGACTCGTTACATGTCTTGATAAGAACAGCTAATTGTGCCCAGTATGACATGCTGACATTTCCTATCACAACCCCTCACTTCCACTCAAGAGTGCTCTCGATCTTATCATCAGCATTCTTGAATGATTCGACTGCACATGAAGCTTTGCATTCTAGCAATGCAGTCCCGGTCTTCGTCGAGCCCCTTACTCCAGCTGACACTCAGCTGACCCCAGATGACTCAATCAGTTCCATCATCGGTGTAACAAGCACTTGGATAGACTTAGGGTCTCCGGATCCCATTATTGCAGATGTTTCCCGTCAAGTCCTGAAGCTGGAGTTAGCATATGCTGCTTTTTGTGGAGTTAGCTATGTCATTATTCCTGGCCCTCGACATGACGCTAGTTGTGATATTGCTGCTTATGCTCGAGCAATACTGGATGGGTTGAGTCAGGGTCCGTACATGACATTATATTTGTGGATGCAGACACACCCCGATCCTGTGTTGCAGAGAGAACAGGTTGGCGATCTGGCCACTTTTGCACGGCGTGGCTACGTTCCAGCAGCAGAGCAGAGCGAAACTAGCAAGGCCGCTTTCCAGACGTGGCAAGCCTGGGACGCTATCCGCTACATTTGCAAGTACTCGACTAGGTTGTGCGTAGGTGAGTGCATATTGAATACCATGACACGTCAATACCTGACCTGATTTTGTAGCACTATCCATCCCTGGAACTCTTCCTCCTCCTGCTGTCGTGTCTCGGTGGTATTCTGAGCCTATTCGCATATTGACCCTTGACGGTACCACGTTCGCCAAAAATGCAAAGGGTTACCCGGCATTATCGGTCAGTCATCAGGACATCACTTTCAAGCTATCGAAGCTCAAAACACAACCTTGGTTAATAATTTGTGATGCCACGCCACTCCCAGCGACGTCGACTACCCCAGGTAAAGCCACAGATGCAAACTATCCATCACTCAAGGCGGCACAAACCATGCCAGTAACAGCACACGGAGATCCACATCTGGATTACATACGACACTTGCAGAACAAGCAACGAAGCCTCACGCCGATGGATCAGTTCGGTGCTGGCTATCAGGACTATCTGCAAGCGCCCCTGCAACCACTGACGGTCAACCTCGAAAGTGTGACATATGAGGTATTCGAGAAGGATCCTATCAAGTACGAATGGTACGAACGAGCTGTAGCTCGAGCTTTGCATGATTGGATCGAGCACAGCAAACCGACTTCAAATCCTGATGGTCGCGTTGTTGTAGCGGTCGTCGGTGCCGGACGTGGTCCGCTTGTAAGCAGAGCACTGAAAGCGGCTGAAGATGTGGGAGTCGACATTGATATGTGGGCTCTGGAGAAGAACCCAAACGCTTTTGTCTTACTACAGCGACACAATGAAGACAAGTGGCATAACCAAGTCAGCTTGGTGAAGTCCGACATGAGGACGTGGCAAGGTCCCTCAACCAACAAGAGTCTAAGCTCGATACCCAAGACATACAACGTCGACCCAGATGAGCTCGAGCAGAACCATAGTGATTTGACAAAAGTCAATAGTCAGAGCTCAAGCATCCTCATGCCACAGATCAATCGCTACAAGATCGACATCCTGATATCGGAGCTTTTAGGCTCGTTTGCCGATAATGAGCTCTCACCAGAATGTCTTGATGGCGTTCAGCATCTTCTGAACCCGATACATGGCATTTCTATACCGTCTTCGTACACTGCCCACTTTACACCAGTTGCAGCGCCAAAGCTACACTCCGATATCTCTCTGTCAATGGTACATACGAATCCTTATGCTGCGGAAGTTCCCTACGTCGTGATGCTTGACCAGGTCGACTTCCTTAGTACAATGGCACCACAATCTCAGCAAGACAGCACGTTATTAAGCCCAACGAAAGCCAAATCTTTCGCCAGTCTCTTTTCGACTAGCTCAAGTACACGAAAAAGTTCCTCATCGGCGACGTCGAACCAGACACCCAAGACAAAGAGTGCTACTCCTCCACCTGCAACACCGGTCATTCACACAGCCTGGTCCTTCCACCATCCTAACCATCAAATCCATTCCTTGACTACCACACAAGTGCCCACCAATGCACATAATGCTCGCTATTGTCGTTTTGCCTTTCCAATCACCAATCCAGGCACATGTCACGGTCTAGCTGGCTATTTCGAGACCGTACTATACCCTGGTGTAGAGCTATCCACCAACCCTCTGACTATGGAGGACAAAAGTGCGGGCATGATCAGTTGGTTTCCAATCTATTTTCCTTTCAAGTCGCCAGTTTTCTTGGCTGAAGGAGCTGTTTGTGAAGTTAGTATGTGGCGGATGACAGATGACAGGAAGGTGTGGTACGAGTGGTGTATGGACGTTTTTATGGCAGTCGCAGATATGAAAATCAAAGTCGGATGTACAGAATTGCACAGCAGCGAAAAGGAAGCCTGCTTGATGTGAGTCGATACAGGTCACGATTGTACTTGTTAGCTGGAAATGATAATGTATCGAGACCATGAAATCTCCTTGTCTTCCGCCGAGATAGGAACGAACAATGACACTACCTGTTTCAAGAGTACGCGACCTTATCCTTCAGTATAGAAGACACAAAAAGGCAAATGTTTTGACCTTAAAAAATGACGATTCAGTCGCACCCAAGATGATTGGGTGGGGCTGTTATCCTATACGACAAACACACACTAAGAGAATTGGGGAAAACTATCACGAACCGACCAATATTATCGATTGGTTAGCTGGTCTCTACGATCACGTAAATTTCCTAAGTCTTTGTGAAACGGATGGCTTCAAGTTGTACGACGCTGAAACAGCACCTGTTGACACCAAGATTAAGACGTTCGACAAGGACTGGGGTACACGCACTCCGGAGCGACCTGGAGGGCTACGAAGAGAGTATATGTTGCAGCCAGCCGATTGAGTAACTTGAATATGCTATGTTGGAGCTGGTAAAGGGAACATACATGCACGCCAGCGCATCGATCGCTTTTGGTAGAGCAGTAGTGAGGAAATGACCATACGACGTTGTGGAAAAGGGGAGAACAACACGCATCGATGCCCGAGCGAGGCATAACGACGAAGAAGCGGAACTCCAGCGAAAGGTCGGGGAGAAGTTTGTGAGTGTTGGCAAATGTCCCCAAAAGCAAAGTTCTCTCAACTCAACTGACATGCTGCCAGGTTATAGTCCTGACTTCATTGTTGACTTCCTGAAAGAAAAGAAAAACAACAAGAAAACAACTCCGGTCGCGGACTCAGACTCAATACGCATCAGCGAGCCACAGCTTGTTCTGGAAATGGCATGACCGACCAAGGTTAGGGTGAGGATCGAGCACTTGTATCCTGAGACATTGGACTATAATGATCTGCACTGGGAATACGACACAACCGACGGTCGCTATCTTTTCATCAACGAGTACATCTCTCACGAACTCCAACAGGAGCTCTTCGATCACACGCAAAGACTCAAAGCACGTCGCGAAAAGCTGTTGGTCACAGATGGCTACACCAAGGATACGGTGTGTTCCTTGGAGACCAAGGACATCCACAAGGACTCATCTGCCAACGATATGTATCTTGTGAGACGAAAGAGTGCTAGAGAAGATCCTACTACAAGGCCGTGCGATGTCGACAAGCTCATTCTGCAGTACACAAACCTTGAGGAGTCTGAGCTACGTGAGTGCGTGGGTGGGTGGGAAAGACTTCGGCGGATCGAAGCCAATGGACGTTCACCTAGCAACATGGCAAGGGTGCTTCATGCCGACTTGCAAGTAAATTTTCTGGGCGATGTATTGTTCAACACTCAATTTAATCGAGACAGGGCGGTCGAACGCAGCAAGACAAAGAACCACTGTGCAATCTTGCTAATGTTTCCATTGCATGGATTACACTGTCCAATTACGCTACTTTGTACATGATAGTGCTCAATCAGGTGGTCATACAAACGAAGGTCAACTCCTTCTGAGCTCCACGGTCACCAATTTGCGCCGCCATCGTCGTCGAACCTCGCCAGCTCTTTATGACTGTGCTCGACGTCCTTCCGAGCCTTCATTCTCATGTAGAATATTGGACAGTCGCGACTTTGGCAGAGCACTTCTGTGTGCACGCTGCCCTGACAGCGTTGACATTGCGTCCACAATCGCCCAAAGCGGACTTCCGCCTCCCCAGCCTTACGTACTGTCTTCGAATACATTTCCACAGTTCGTGGCTTGCAATTCTCACAGACCGCACCATTGGCTTCGTGCTTACCGACAAGAGGCTTTTTGCAACCCATGCAGGTCATTGTTTTCTTGGTGAACTTCATCAACCCACCCATAGTAGGTGCGGCCACCACAACAGTACGAGTATGAGCACCAGCCAACAAGCTGTTGGCTTTCTTCTCTCCCAGGATAGGTTCGAAGATACGCCCCAGAGGGTTCGCAAGTTGGTTGTCCAGGTAATATTTCGTGTCAATCGGTATGTTATTCTCGAGTACATAGACAGGATCTTCCGACTTCTCATAGTTCTTGCTGTCGCCACGACCTTTAGTCATCACATATGCAATACGATCTCCAAGAGCGGCAGCCGAGCCACCACGCTTCTCCATGCGCTTGGCTAATTCAACGTGTGCTTGCTTCGAGTCGTATTCATGTTTCGTGTATTGTTTGGTGATCACTAGCATCGACAGGTCGACTTTGTTCTGTAGTAGCTGTGAGATCATTCTCTTGACATATGCCAAAGCACCATTGACGTTCCGATCGATCAGGATCTTGCGAAGCACAGTCTCGATGACAATCTGAACGAGACGACAATTGTCGCGACGCACGGTCTCGATACCTTTAGTGTCCATTTTGTCAAACTTGTCAGGGTTAGTCCAGTACAGACCAGCATAGCGTTTCTTGTTGATAAGAAGATAAGGGTAGTAGACCTTCTCGAACTCCAACTTGATAGGGTTGGTGAACTTGGAAGAAACATAGTTTGCAGCTTCTTCACCGAGCTTCATGACCTTTTTGAGATCCTTCTCGCCGAATTTCACCATGACAGAATCAGTGTCACCATAAATAACTTCTGCGTCGTGAGTATACCCGTTGGCGATTTTGTATTTGGCCTCCACTTCCGCTTTCGTTTTCTCAATCATTTGGCGACCATAAGATGTCGTGCTCGATGCGATGGCAAGGCAGGGTAATTTGCCGGTGGTAGCACCTGTAAGACCATACACGGAGTTAGCTGAAATTTTCAACGCCAATTGTCGACCGTTCAGCACAGCCTTCCTGAATGGATCGGTTTCTACAGCCATCTCTTTCTTTGCTCGCTTACGAGAACCAAGCAATTCTTCTAGAATTTCAGTGAGCAAACCTTTCCTGACGTTGGAAGTACAGAAGAGGTCGCCATTAGGTGTAACTATGTAGTCCTCGTCCTTCTTGAGTTTAAGCTTTTCGATCGTATTTTTGTTCAGTAGTGTGGTGTAACACAAATTGTGAGCCTGAATGATGGATGGATACAGTGAAGCGAAATCCAGAGTAGCAATCGGTACATCGTAGTAGCCCCGACTAGGCTCAATGACTGTCGCACCCTCATACGCCTCGTCAGGACTATCGTTTTTGAGGTTAGGCACAACGAGGTTCTTTTCCAAGGCTTTCCGGAACAGCTGACTGATGAATTTAATTTGTTGACCACGTGATAGCAGGAAGTTGAATGGAACACCTGTTACACGAGCCATTTCGGTGTAGTTGACTAAAGCCATCAGCTTGTCCAGAAGGCGGAGAGGAAGGTAAGCATCCTTCAAGCAGTAGACGGCTAGACGTCTTCTCGTGTCCGGATTGGCGTTCTGTAGCTCGGTGATCATACTATGATGAACGTCTTCTTTCTGTTCATTCAGGAAATGCGAACAGACAGCATTCAGGGTGTAACTTCGCAGGTGATAATCTCGTTGGATGAGTTGTAGCAAGTCCAGCTGAATCCTGCCGTTCGTGTTCGTGGCTTTGCTATCACGATTTCCCATCTGTTTACTTGAAAAGCTGGTTGCCGTGGCTGTAGATGCTACACTGTTGAGACGCGACCAGTAGGGAAACTTTGTGAGCTTGAGATGCTTCGCTCGATCGAGCAGATATGGAAAATCGAAGTTGGAAATGTTGTAGCCAATGATGACATCTGGGTCGACCTTCTCAAGGAATTCGCGCCATGCCATGAGCAGTTTTTCTTCGCTAGTGTGCTCATATACTTTCGTATTGACGATGTTGCTGCAAGTATCGAGGACGAAGACGTTCCTGATGAATGGTTTATCCTCTCCGTATATGTTGACAACGTTTGCGATCTGAATGACAGGATCGGTGTTGGGTTCTGGAAAAACACCTTTTCGTCCGGCACACTCAATGTCAAATGACAAGATACGCAGAGGTGCCATTTTAGCCCATTCTCCATCGTGACCCAGGGCAACCAAATCTCGGTAGTGACAATGTGCTTCGATCTGACAATTCGATTGTCGGTCGTATTGGGGGACTAGGTCATATTTGCCAGCTGGAACCTCAACCCAGCACATGCCTGTTACACTTGTATCAATCATAAACCTCAGAGTATACTGTATGTTGTCAAAAGTCAAGATACCACCATCAACACCTTTCCACAACCCCTTGTAGTTGGCATTGCCATGCTCAATAGTGGTACGTAACCTGTTGATGTATTTCGGGTTTGTTACCGTGATTTTGAGGTAGGGACTTTTCTGGTTGCCTTGAAAGCCGTATATGTTTTCTCTGAGCACCATTTGTACGGAGGAAATAGCCTGTTCATGCTGTGCAAGTTGTGTTTCGAGGTAGGCTTTATAGCCATCGATATCCTGTCGTTGAAAATTGATAGGGGCTGCGACGTAGAGGTAATGGAGAAAGCCGGAGACATGCAGGAGGATAGAGTTGCCAGTCTGGTAGACCTGGTCAGTACTGTTTTGAACATACTTGAGTCAAGACATACCTCTGAGATACCGAACATCTTCAGTGTCACCTTGCCGCCATACAGTGTGCCTTCCTCAATATCAATAGACTGGAATCTCAATATCTCCTTCTTGGGTTCAAACCCGACAAGTGGAGGTCTCTCCCACTGCTGATCTCTCTCTGCATTGTTCTTTTTCAAGCCTGAAATGTCCTGACTGAGCTTCTCCAGTACCTCTGTCTCGAAGTGGCTTGGTTGACTCGACTCCAGATTCTTGCCAAACGAAGTCTTGGGGCCTGCTTGAGATGAGCCAAAGGAGCCATTGAGCACATCGTCGTTCAGCTTTCGTTTCTTCGAAGACTGCGGCGACTTGAGAACGTTGGTATTGTTGCTGTCAGTCAGCGCTCGCTTCTGCGAAGAGACCACGCGTCCTGGCATGTCTGATGGTTGAGACAAATCGATGATGTTGCTGTAAAATCAACCTCAGTCCTGGCCATGATGATCGTGAGAAATGGGGAAGTCGCGTCCATTTCCTCCGACGTGTCAATGACGTGACGCGCCTTCCTCGACAAAACCACTCTAGGCCGAACATAGGTTAGTGGATGAGTAATGTGGGTTCTGGTTTCTTTCTCAAGTCTTTACAGCTCTTCTTCGAGGCATTTGACTTGGTGCGAGATGCTGTCCAGGCAGACATTCGACGCAGTCTTGCTCCGGAGGCGACCATGTATCCAAGTCCGAATAGTACGACAATGAGGTACAGAATTTGTACTATCTAGTTGAGGATTGGCACTATCAGCCATACTTCGTCTGCACCTGCCCCTCTCTATTTGCCAGGCCATCGTATTGCAAGCATGTCCTGCGGGATGATATGGCGACATATGTGTGAGTACTAGGTTTCAGACATACTGGGCGACTTAGGTGTTGCTTTTACGGAATGCAGTGCAGCGTCCGAGCTTGACCTTGAGCTTCCCTTGCCGCGCTGACGCTCAATATGTCAAGATGTGATACAACAATGTACCTTTGACCATGATTCGACCACTGACACGAACACTCGATTCTGGTCTTTATTCCAGTATGTCGCATGACGGCTCGACTCATGGCCTACTTCGTGCCGTTACCAGAAATACTCATGTCTTTGTGTCACGAGATCGCCGTTCCCGGCACTTCAACAACCTTTGCGATGAAGACACGACGTCTTCCACAATTGCAATATACTCCGCTTGATATTGTGGCACAGATGCCGGATACCATCATCGTTCTACGTTACTAGCTTCACTGCAATGACAACCAAAGGTCGCGGTGAAGAGGCCGCTCTTCCACCCGTACAACGACCTCCAATCTTGGCTTCAAGTGATGGTGTTGGCAACCGGCCTCGCGTGAGTCCACAACACACCGGAAAAGCTCTATACTAATCTGCTCAGGTCTCCCACCTCCTCCGCTTCGCCCGCTTGAATGCCGGTCAGAAACCGAGATTACTCGAAAATACTACTAGGGTTGCGACCAAAGGCGACTTTGCTGGTCGCCTGTCGTACAGAGATGCTGTCCTTCAAGTTCTGATGAATACGCCAATGTTTGTGAACTTCATCAGGGCTCATTACAGAAGATTCTTGGAAAGGAACAAGAAATGTCCTGTCATGAGGAATTGCCTGTCATGCTCTATAGCTTCGTTAGTCGGCTGGTACTGGGCAGAAATTCGCAGTGCAGAAGCAACTTCTGGCCTCAAAGATGCTGTGTCCAGATTATGGCATGCCTGTACCGCCACCTTTTGTGAGCCAAAGAAACACGATCCAACCTCGACCGTGCAGGATTTCTATACCGAGCCTTTCCTGCTTCACCTCCTTGCTGCAATGCAGCGACAATTGGAAGCCAGTCCAAGGCAAGTCCCTCGTGTTACCCTGGCTCTTTGCTAATTACTCTAGTGAATGGCACACCTTCCGCCAAATGTTCACTATCAATCAAGCACGAAGGTATAAGTGTTGTACCTGGACCACTACCCACCATCGTGGAGAAGCATTGTACCTTCCGATTGATGTTCAAAAGCCCACGAGGCTCGTACCATACACTGAAATTCTGGTTGGCATAAAGCGCGCTCTTGTCAGACAAGCACAAATCCTTGGCACTCGACGAGGCGACAGCACCGCGCCGCGTTGTGCCATATGCAACAAATTGCCAAACACGACTGAAATTCATATTTTGGATTTTCCTGAGGTTCTCATTCTCGTGCGCAATATGGATCCTGTGGAAGGTAAAGAAGACGTCATCATCCCCTACCAAGAGGAGCTGAGTCTGCACGATCTCACGGGTGTATCAGTCTCTGAACAGACCAAGCCACAGCTTGCAAGAGATTATGCTCTCGTGGCAGGAACAGCAGAAGTGCGTTACGCAGCAGGTATTTCGAAACATGTGGCATTTGTCAGAGGCGGGCCTGTTCAGCTGATAAAGAATTGGTTCATCATCGACGATGATCGGGACAGCGATGGTCCGAATGACCTGACTGAGAATGGGTTAACCGTCCTAAATCAATTGCAAAGCCAAGGAAATGTTACTAACAAGAACGTGTGGTACAATATCCTCCCGGAAATCTTTGTCTATGTTCGTACAGACGACGTTGGTGTGAAAGACCCCAATTACCAACAAGAATTCCTCAAGAATTTCGGTCTAGTTAGCCCAGTCGACACCGACGAGGCATACCGAGACAAACGCCTAGCAGGTCGTGGTGTAACAGATATCTTCACACAAACAATCGGCAGGGGACTCTTGAAATTTAAGGTACAACTAGCACCAGCTGATCCAGGTCCTGACGAAAGCGTGCCTTTTACACTTGAGATGGGCTACGAGCTGGATAAGAAGCAATGGAGCGTGAAAGAGAAAATTTATGGTAGACTCGAGCCACATGATGTCAACCAAGGTGTTCCCGAGGAAGCAGAGGAGACACCTATCGAGCGCCAGCCCTTCAAGCGCTACCAGAAACGCGGAGTAGGCCCTGCAACTCCCAGGGATACATTCTTTCCAGCTGGCGTGTCAAGCACCGCCTACATACAGCCAGGGTAAGTCCTACCCCTTCCATGCAACACCTATCATCATCTCACTAACCTAACACTTCATAGTAGCACCACTCAACCACGCAAAATCCCCACCTTCGCTGATAAAGCCTTCGCAACCACCGGCCAAGGCGCCTTCGACAGCGTCAACCAAAATCCCTTCACCTCCACCGATAACACGGAAGCCAGTGTAGACAGCATGGACGTCGACGAGAAACTCACCACTATCTGGGCTACGCGTCCGGAGATCAGACAAGCATTTGAGGAAGCTCAGCAAAAAGCGAAGCGCGAGGCGAACAGGGATTACGATCGAGATACCTGGGGAGCTAATCAAAATAACGGTAAACATGGTGGTGGTGGAAAGCATCATAAGCACGGTAAGCATCATGATAGAAAGGGAGTGTTTGGCAAGAACTTCAAGGGCGGTAACAATGGACATGGGCATGGCGGAAAGCATCATGGTGCATTCGGTGATGGCAATCACATGGGTAAAGGTGGAAACCGTGGTGGAGTCAGAGGAAGACGTGGTGGAAGGGGTCGTGGAAGAGGACGTGGGCAGTGAACAATATCGTTAAGGTAATGGGTGAAGGATAGAGTAGTGTATTTGAGCACGTTTTGATACATGGGTATTATGCGCTAAGCTCAGGAGAATCATGCAGTTCTGTCGATATGTGCATAATCCTCATCTCTGCGTCTGATGCATCTCAAGGGCGCTCCGATAACCCAACGCCGCACGATCTATACCAAGATCTGCTATATGATGCCGCTAACCCAAAACAACGTTACTGACAAAGTTGATGCTGATGAGCCCTCTCCTTTCAACAGGTAACATATTCACATGATCTATCATGACACCTATGCATACCTGAGTCTGAAAATACCCTACCTCGACTCGTCGTGTAGCAATGCTACAAAGATTCTTAGAGCTGAATCAGATCCACCTCTGAGAAATCTGGAGGCGCACCACTGTACACACACCGTCCTTTCGAGTCCAGACCCTGTCTCACATTACTGACCCAGATACTGCCACCATCACTATCAGCTCCATGACCGTTGATCATTCGAAATTTCCTTCCGTCTGCGTAGCCACCTTCACCTCTCCTCTCACGCTCTTCAGATGTCAGTTCCGGCTTGGCGAAGCGTCCTATGCGTCGGACTTCGTCGTCTGAAACCCCGAGCTCGTCTCGTGGAATCCAGATCACGGGTCGCCGGGCACGGAGAGCGCTGTGTTGAAATGCTCTTTGGACTAGAGCATCGCGCTGTTCTGGTGACAAGTCCTCGAGTTCGTCGTTAATGCCGGAGTAGAGTGCGTCGGAGAGTTCGGCGCGTGCTTTACGTTGCGCTTCGATGTCGTGCACGTCGCCAGCGATGGGATTGAAGTTGTTGATGGCGTCGAGAGCCTTTTTGGCTGGATCTGGGGTGCCTCTGCCATGTTTGCTCGACGTACTGCGATCGAGGTGTTTATGTGACGAATACGTGTGTTCCGCTGATTGTCGATGACGACTGCTTTGAGTGGATCTTCGCTCGCTCTCGGCTTGATTATAGTTCTGTCCGAAATGACTGCTTTTTCGATTGCGAGTGTTGCTCCTGTCTGCCCATGAGCTCTTTCGGCGTCTACTAAGGCCGCGCTGAATGGGGACGGGAAGTGCATCGACAGTTTTGGAAGCGAGATCTTTGGTGACCTTGAGTGATTTGTACGCTTTGCTATCAGAATCCAGATCCATAGTGATCTCGGGGTTTTGGATGGTGTATGGGGCCAACTCCGGTTCGTCATTGGTAGCAATTTGCTGAGGGTCGCGTGGGAGAGTCTCTCGGTTGCGATTGTGGGAATATGATGTGATACGTCTCATTTCGTATTCTTGCATCTGCCTGTCATCTTCGCGCTCATGACGCTCAGCGTCTTCAAGCTGGTCTTCAATATCCTCGTCTTCACGCTCTTGCTCCAACAACTTCTCGTGGGCTGAATTGTGATGGTTATGACGCAAACGCATCGCTCGAGCAAATTCCTCGTCGCGCCGCACAGCGTCGTCCTCCAGCGTGATAGGCAGATAACGGAACAGTGGGCTGAATGCTTGATTGAGGAGGATCTGATATCCTGCCGTCAGGATAACCATGACGATAGTGGCGATTGCTTGTCCCTCGCAAGCAACACTTCCATTTTCATCTCTGACCAGGAAAAACAGACCGATCAAAGCAATTTCCAGAACGTAGACACCCACAAAGGTGCAGTTGATGGCGTTAGGATACAGAAGCCCGCCAGTATCCAGAGTGAATCGTGTGACGTAGAGAGTATTGTAACGATAGACAAACCAGAAGAGAGAGAAGGTTATGATGTTGAATATGAGGATAAGAGGTGATATGACTGAATAGATGATGCCAATGCAAGCAAAATTGGTGTAGACAGGAAAGAATGTGCCCCATTGAATGCTCGACAGGTTTGTTTGCCTTTTGAACTTGGCTCGAGCTGTACTGTCGAGTATTGGAGCGAGGATAAACCAGACCACCAGCGATCCGATCTGCAGTAACGCTCCAGCACTCACTGACAGTGCTTGTAGCAGAATGTAGGAGAAGAAATAGTTGCTTGCTGTTGGAATCGTCTGACCGAGGAGATTAGGCACACTAGCTATCCCCTCAACACTAGTGAATGATCTGACAAGCTGTACTGCTGAACTACCAATAGTGACGATCAGGAACAGTTGCACAAATATGAAAAAGAAGTAATACTTTTGTACTGAAAGCTCGACCAGCATACCGGATTTGACTCCCTGAAATCTGCATAGTGCTCTGAGAATGACCGGCAGCAGAAAGGTGAGGAGTGCGAGGAGTATGATTGGAAGTACACCCTGAAGAAATGACCTGAACCATGTTGGCAGGTCCAAGATCCAGCGGAGCCAATGATATTGTTCGGCGAGTGTGGTCAACTGTGACACCGCGGACGTGAAGGCTATGGGTACAGCCCAGAGAATGATCATGCCAATAATGACGCCAACAACCACGGCAGTTCTGACATAATCCTGCCACCACGGAATCGACATGTTGTCCCATATAACGTCGTTAGGATCGATCTCGACCAGTCGCGGGTCCATTTGTTTGGGAAGGTGATGACTGAGTGACTGGCATGCCATATGAGCCGCGACTTGATGATTGAATTGGATGAAAGCAGAGTTCATCAGTGGAAAGCGCTCAGGATTTGCTTGGTCATCCTCAATTTCGACATTGAGTCTGGCAACCTCCTTCCGGCACCAATAGATTGTATCAACCTTTTGACCTATAAAAGGTATCGATGGCATCCACTGCAGCCGTAAAATGGGGAGTCTATGTGTGTCACGGTCCTTCTCTTCAATGTAGTTACGCCAGACTGCGTCCTGCTCATCCGTCTCGAGTTGCTGGTTGAAGGCTTTTGGGTATTCCACAGGCTCTTTGTCGTCACTATCAAGGCCTATCAGTCTCAAAATTCTCTGACCAAAGGTAGGCTTTGGTTGTGGCTTCCCTTGCGCCATCTTCTTCTCATCCGTGCTAGAGACGGGACTGACAGGGCTCGCCAGGTTAAGGGGGCGCCGGTCGTTGTCGTTGGGTTGGGCATCGCGAGGGGTGTTCATTGTGCCGTCGAGATCGAGTGGGGATTTCGGTGAGGTAGGATAGAGGTTAGACGTGGCTAGAGCTCGATTAGTGGTGATCTTAGCACCAACTTGGACGGAGTCATGTCGCGGTGCTGCGCTACGAGCAGTGGCATCGTGAGCCTTGGTGGCATGGTGTCTCTCGTTGTTATGTATAGTGCTGGATTGACTTGGATTTGAGCTGTGCTGGTGGTGGCCGCGGTTTTCGCTTGGTGGAACGAAGCCACTGGTGTTATCAATGACATGATTCACGTCTTTTCCCGCGTCGCGGACACCACCACGAAAGCGGCCGGTAATCTTTGTGAAGCCGTCTGCCACTGCCTGGATACCCTCACCAAGGATAGGTACAGGCAGGATGTTGTTCTTTTGTGGTTTGGCCAGGTCTTCATCTTCGGAACTCGAGCTTGATGCTGAGCCAGGTCGAGGCTCGTCTTCTCCGAGTGCTCCAGCTATCGTGTGCTTAACTTGATGCGGATCACCCGAGCTGACACCTGACTCGTTCTCAGCATTCTGACGACCCATCTCATCTTTGTCTGCAGCTTGCTTCTTCCTTTCCTCTTTCGTCAGTTTCGTACCAGCCTCTTTTGCGGCCTGTTTGATGTTTTCTTCGTTCTTCTTGAAACACTTCTTGATTAGATCGGTCTCGGCGGATTCGAGCTGCAGGGCGATTTGGTCACGCAGCTTCACCTTCTCACTAAGTTCGTCGTAATTACGGTTGATCCAGATGTTGCGGATGCCACCTGGGAAGACATCATACAGCCCATCAAGAGCCTCAACAGTACACCATTTTGATGGGATCGAGCTTACTAGCACTGTGGTGGCAGACGCCCGTAATCGGTGTTGAGGAGAAGTGATGTAGGCTTGTCGCATGCGAATATAGTTCCTCAGCTCGTCGTAGGAGACATAACAGATCCAAACGACGAAGAGGAATGCCATCAACCAGTGACCCCAGTAGCGGCGATTTTTCGCAGGCTGGACATTTCCCCAAGCTAGCTGGTTCAAGCCTGTAACATTTGCCTGGCCTTCGTGGTCAAGTGCCCACGTCTGGCCTCTACCTCCTACGTAATTCAATGGTATTAACACAGGCAGGAGGACAAAGGCGGCAGGAACGAAGATCTTGAGGAGTGTTCTAAGGTATCGGAGGAAAAAATAGGCATCGAGGCCACATTTCTGCACGAACTCGGAGTTGGAGGTCTTCAGCACAGACTTTGCCCATCTGAACCAGCCTGGATCTGCCGGTTCGGTTCTCTCTCGTGGAGGGACAAGGTAGGTTCGTGGCTGATAGATTCGTGCAAGGCGGTCTTTAATTAGGAGAAAGATGAAGAACTGGATCACGAAGGCAACGATACCCGTGACCAGCGATGCAGCAAACTGACCAGCACTTTGACTGGAGGTTTTTGCGACCTGTGTGTTGTTACTCAGGCCTGGAATATTCTGACGCGGTAAGAGGTAGACGTCGTAGGAAGTAAAGTGGTCCATCTCGGCTGCGGACGTTGCACGACCTGATTCTTTTTGCCTAAAATGCAGTATGTACGGGTATCATTCTGTCCAACTCTGTCAGGTGCGATCGCTCAGTCACGCTTCCGTTGGCTCGCTTGTTGCCTTGAGTGGCTCAGCTTCTTTGTTGCGGTGGTGTAATGCCCAACGAACTCTTTGCGTCCAGCGCGTAAATCCGCAATGGGGGAGGAAATACAATGTACTTGTACAAACGCTCAGAACGCCAAAAGCAAAGGACGAGAAGTGGTATGAACAAAGAGAAACGAGAAAGCGTTGTAGTCGTCGTGGCTTCCTGGACGTCGTCAACGAGCGCAAGCGCAGTTGGATGGCACGGTCTACCAAATTGGCTCATGGACTGTGCCATGCTCTGCCATATTTCTGATGGCTCTGTTGGATGGGATTGATTGGCCAGCCACGCACACTCCTGCGCTTGTGACGAGCCATACACGCGGTGCCAAGCTAAATCTGATGAGCCATGAGGTCATGCCTCAGGTTGAGTGCGCGCCCAAGCAAACATGATAAACGTTGGAAGCACGGCACTACGGAGGTGCAAGTAATCAACACGGCAGGCATTCTGCGCCAAAGTAGCAGTGCTCAACGGCATCCTCATGGCGACTGTAACTGAACTAATGCAACAGTAAAGACATTGGTAGCATGAAGCATGAACATAAGAGACGCTGCCACGTCCGAAGTCAATATCGGGTTCTCCCGAGCGTTTCTATCATAGTCAAGGGATCCGATATCGAATTTGATGTCAGAGCTGTGTTTACAGTGATTTTGACGCTGACCCGGGATCACAATTTTATTCATTTCTGCTAAAAGCAGTCTTACTTGCGGTTCACTGCCTCTTGAAATGCCCGAGATCCTTCTACAATTCCTGTGGTACAACCTACTTCTTCTACTCGCTGACGTTCTGTGGCTATACCACATACCAATTCCACGACTTCCTTCACACTGAGGCCAGACACGAAGCAGTTGTCGTCAATGGTGGCAAAAGGCACAGCAGCTCAAACCGGAATGGTGTGGACGAAAGCAGCCGGGGTGCAACGCAATCTGATGGAGGAGGCGCTATTTTGTCCAACTGTCTCCATTCGTCCTACACGCATTGGCTGTTCTCAGCTCACGATCGAGACTCTGTTTGCCACGAGATGCATTCCCTCCATCGATGTTCGAGAATCTGGATGCGCAGATCGCAAGGATAGAGATTGAAGTAAATAAAGATACAGCCAGCGATCTACTCGAACATGAAACACCAGGGTATACCATTCTCGCCAACAGCGCTGATTCACTCGATCGTGTCGTCGACGAGGTTGATGATGGTTCACTTCGTCATCAAGGTGTTCCCAGTAGCTGCAGACCCGATTGTTCATCGGAAACTTCCATGTCACGAGCAATACATGACCTTACCAACTATGAAACAGAAAGAATGTTTATACGAGTACTCTATGTTCTGCACAACTGTTCTGCAGGCATATTGCAAACGTGAAACATTGCGCTGCTTCAACAATGCGACCTTTTGCGAGGCATAATGTTTGTCTCCCGGCTTCCCAAGCTGGATGCAAATCTCAACCATCTGGGGAACTGGCGTCGGGCTCTGTCAGGGTAGGGACTGCTGTGGACACTGTGATTGGTGCGAGCAGGCGCCCTGTTGGTCTTCGTGACCACATTTTCAGGCCAGGTGCTTGTTTACCTGTGGAGCTGGTCCAGAAATTACTCGTGAGGACTTTGGCTGTGTGCAGCGGCTTTGCGCGAATTGCTCCTCCACGCTAGGACAAGTGGCCTTTGCCACTCGGCTGCTCCTGCACTGCAAGCATGCATCTTCGTGCGACAACCACACACAATTCTACGATTCGTGGCATGACCTACGGATTTGACGCCTTGACTGGCTGCAGACACTTTGATCATATTATCGTGGCTACTGGTGCCCAGTGCTTGCCTGGTTGCCAGATCCGTCTGGAAAAACTGGTTCCTGCGCCCTTGAGACTAGTCCCTAGCTGGAAGGCTAACGAAGCTAGTACATCATCGTCCCCACCGATTATCCGATCAGGGCCTGCCTTCTATTATTGCTCCTTCCTCTATTCGTACTCTACCTTTCCTGTTCGCAGCTGCCTTCCATTACCTGGTCAATTATCCCACCAATTCATTGCTCTCGTCCCTTGCTATTCAACAACGACGCATACTTGCCTGAAGACGCAAGTGGTCTCTATCCTACGACTCTATCACAAAAAAAAATCAGCTGACGTGTCCTTTGTTATCACTTGACTACTGTTCGTTCTCACCGCAATTTGCCTCCTTCAGCCGCCCTCGAACCCCGAAGCCTGCCAGTTCGACTCTATCCGCATCATCCTGCAACGTTTACCTTTGCTTCACTTCTACTGCAATCATGTCAACCTACTTCTATGCTTCTCATCAGCAGATGCAAAACTCGCATAACATGATGCAATCCTCCAGTCACCATGGTCGCACCCGTCGAAACCAGCGGATGTCTTCTGCACAGCCGAGCAGTCGGCAACACCGACAACAGCATCAACAACCAAAGCAGATCGAAAAGTCTATTGCCGTCGAAGCTCCAACGTTGACTACCTTCCGAGCTCGTTTCGAGGCTGGCAGATCTTTCGATCTGGATGACGATCTCGAGTTCTGCCCGAATCTTTTGACATGGGACGAGGTAAGTGGCCATGAGCTCACTTCTGTCCTACATTCTGACCTGTATCAGCGTCAATCCGTAACGTCCGGTTCATCCGACCGATCGTCGTTGTCAAGTGGCTCGCCGGATAGCTCGCCGCTTCAACATCAGATACAGCCTCACATGGTACCAACTCTGTCTTTACCAACTAGTTCCTACGTTTCACCACCTACAGCTTATGCCATGAACAACCTTCATCTGCATCAACCTTCCGCTATTCGGACACGAAAGGCCATTCCCATTGTTAATCCTGATACCCGAAGCCGCATGAGCCCACCATCATCTATCTCTCCAAGCATGATGCAACAAGGCCAGCGACCTCGCTGGTGAGTCCGCCAATGGTGATACTCGATACTACGTGACCAGGGTTCCCCTTGAAAGTCATTGTTGTGCATCTTGTTGTCAGTCAGTGGCTAGTGTTGTGATGTATGGTGAGCTCATGCCTTCGTCTCCTTCAAACCTAATTTCAATCTTCACGACTGTACATTTTTACACGACCTCATGCGATCGATTGGATGATAGCGATCAAGATAAGGCATAGCGATTTGATGATATTCACACATCATGATACAGATACCCAAGACTATGTGGATATTGTTGGGCGGCGACAAAAGACTGGAGTTTTATTTGTGTTCTTGGATGTGAGCGGCACAGCGATGAACTAAACCTGGACGACTTGATTTGTGCAAGGAGTTTCGAGCATTACCAGACCTATTTGACATGATGATGATATAGGTGTTTCTCTTTTTTCATATGTATTTTGGTGCCTGGTACGGTCACCATACGAGCAGTACAGGGTCGAGTTGGATTCGCATATCGTGGTTGGGCGTTGTTCTTTTGCAATGAAATATACCTGGTGGTCAAGTTATTTAGACGGGATTATATGATGATGGTGGATTCTGGACACGACACTAACGGATGATACTTCATCGAACGAGACATATTTGACTGGTCACATATAAAAAACGACCCAAGAGGGTCTATGGATCTACGTCGCTCACTCGCCAGACTCATTTGGTCTGTACGCTGTATTTTAGCAATAGATCTACGTCAACTTCGTTCGTTAACCGTTCTGTTCAATATCCGTAATACTGGTTGTTTTCAATTGTTCAAAGTTGTTTTCGCTTGCATCGCTATCCCTGGCGATTAGCTGAATCAGTCGTCTGCTTTATGAGAAACTGGCCACGCGGGCTGAGCAGTGTTCAAGCCTTGTGGAGTCGGAATGTCGAGAATTACCGTATTACTGGTCAAACCTGAGAGTCCACGTTGAGTTGCCGCATTGCAGTCACCATATTATAGATTTCCAACGTCGTGCTGTAACTCCACCAGATTCACGATGTCCCACTTTCGGTCCCTCAAACTGCCTTATTATTCGGTTTGTACAATCCTAGCTGCAACACCTTCGAGCCTTCTTGTACCTGCATGACATATTGTGCCAAGCGCAGAACTCGTCAGCTTTGGACTCTCCCTTCGAAGACTCGTACATAGAGTACATCTTGGCATAAGTCCCTCTTGTGTCAGGGCCAGCTGAAAGTCTCGTTGCATGTGTCTTTGGCTACACCTAATCTTGTTAGGATCATATTTTCTTCTTGACTCTTGACCACGACTTCGCTCAAGGACTATATCGCTGGGTCAATAGATAAGATGGCGCTGTCTTCCAGATACGCTCTTTTGATCCTACTGATCGCATTGGTGTTGTTCAGCACACATGCTCATGCCTTTGGCGCAGGAAGTAAGTCCAATTACATCTCAAAGTAGCTTGCTAGTCTGACTGTCTAGACATCGCCTCGATATCCAATATCGAGGGCAAGAACTGGCGACATGGTGATATCGAAGATCTACTGAAGCAGGTAACTTGTATCAAGCACCACAAATGGACTTCTATGATGATCAAGCGAGCCTACTTTGGGTATGTTGAACGCATTCTGGCAAAGGCTTCGCAATGCTGATGTTCACCAAAGCAATTGGCTACGAGATTACTCGCAAGCCATGGATACAGGTGCCTTAAAGAAGGCTCAGCCAGAAAGTATCAGGATCCTTGTATGGTTGCTATCCTTTTTAGGCTTTGGTTATGCTACCGCCGAGTTCGAGGTCACATCGGAAAGACTTGGCGTTTATAGGCCAGAGGAACACATTGAGTTCGTTCTCCCTTGAAGAGGTCAGAAGCCCTGCTGACGACTCGCAGCAACCCGAAGAATTACAACGACGACCAAGATGCGCGACCTTATGACGCTCGCCTACGTGCTCCTGTCAGACCAATCGAAATTCAGATCGACCATGAGACTGGAATGAAGAACTATATCGCGAATGGAAAAGGTGATTGGGCTACTAGTGCAGCATTTGTGAAATACAGCTTCACCCAAAGTATTCATCACGGTCGTCTGTACACTAGCGGTTCTGGTATGTTCTCAAAGGGGAAGGACGAAGACCTTGCAGAAGCACTTCGATTATTGGGCCAGGGTCTACATACACTCGAGGACTATGGCGCTCATACCAACTACGTCGAGTTAGCGCTCATTGAACTTGGCCATCGCAATGTCTTTCCGCACGTCGGCGCTAATACTCAGGTCAATGTCAGAGGCAAGCGCGTCTGGCCTCTCGTGACGGGCACATTTGGCATGGTCGACTTTTATCATTCGGTCATTGGTGAGGCCAAGGACCACTTCACTCAGAGTGAAGTCAGTGAGATGAACAACGCTATGGGTATGGCTGAACAAGCTGCTAGTTCGTCGAACCCTCTAGCAACATTGGTCAAGCTGCTTTCGAAGGTACCTGGTGCGGGAAGTCTTGGAGACGAAGCCACGAGATTGCATGCTGCATCTACAGCTGAAGCCCGAAGACAAAGACAAGGCGGTAGTCGAAGAGGGATCGATGATTTCGGTAGCTCAGGAGTTGATCATGACTCCAGCTCCTCACGAGGGTTGGATGATTACAGCAGTTCGAGAGCGGGGCCTGGAGATTTTCCGGGTGCAGGCCATTACGGAGCAGCATCTCACAGTGCTTACAACAGCTACAGTCAACCACTACAGCAGAACTACTATCAGAGTGGCTACAATGACTATGATCAAGGTTATGGACAGCAGCCTCCACCACAATGGGGTCAACCACCTCCTCAATGGAATCAACCACCACCTATGGCCAACCCGTATAATCAAGGTCCAATGTCGTGGCAGCCGCCGCCACAACCTCCACAGCACGATCCATACATGCAGGCACAATCGTGGACTCAACCTGCTCCACAACATGATCAATATAACGGCGGCTCGTCCTGGCAACAGTCGTCCAACCCGTCCTATCCTCCACAGCAGTCCCAGCCTCAAATTTTGCAGGCCGCCTCGTCCCAGCAGATCCAGAGGCCACCTCCAGGGCTCCCAGGTATGCCCGACTTCGACCCTGGCAAGACAATGAAACAGATCTACCCCATTCTCGTCTTCCGTGACAAAGTAGTCCGCACTATCAGCAGTATCATTGAGAAAATCCCGGGTCTCGAAGCTCTTGTCGATCGTATTGTCGAGACACTGACAGTCTTCATATTCAGCCTTCTCGCACCCTTCGTCCGACCTGTCCTCAACGCACTGCAAAAGACTCTACAAAGCAGTTCGGAGGGTGTAACAGAATGGAACAAGAAGCATCAATATGAGGTGTGGGATGATCCGAACTGCTCGGATCCTACACACAGTATGCTTTCGAAGGATCATTTTTCGAACATCCTCAACGAGCCGGCTGGAAGAGTGGCTGGTGAAATTCTGAAGTTCATCGCGCCTCGAGTGTTGTATGCATGGGAACATCCTGAAGTTCCTGTGGATAGGGTGATGCAGGATGTGGAGAGCATTTTCCACCATCCAGCTCTGAGAGACGAGAGAAGTAATGAGTGTCATAGGAACATGTTCAACGTGGTGAAGGAGTGGACAAGTCGAAGAGATCGAAATAAGATCGATGGTGTACTGAACGCGCAGGCTGTCAGAAAGGGAGACAATCATATTGCTGGGGTCGATGACCATGCAGGTCACGGAAGCTCTATGGGTGCGCATGGAGCGTCTTTCGGTCAAACAAGTGGTCATACAGGTGGTCATGCAAATGCAGCGCCTGGTGGATATGGTGCTTACTTACAACAAGCCGAGCATGTCGTGTCAGGATTCACTGGTGGTGGCAATCAACACTCTAGCGGTGGCAGCGGTCACGCCAGCTCTAACCAAGGCGGTCTTGGTGGAATTCTGTCACAAGCAGAGTCCTTCCTTGGCGGATCGTCCAACAAACCCGGCAGTCATGGTAGTAGCGCTGGTGCTGGTGGCTTCCTCCAGCAAGCAGAATCCTTCCTCGGTGGTTCATCCAGTCGACCGAGTGGACATCATGGTGGGAGCAGCGGCGGTTATGGTGGAGGAGGTCTCAACGACATGCTCGGCATGGCTTCAAAACTCCCTGGCGTCGGAAATTACGCCTCAAGCCTCAACCAATTCAACAAACTCAGTAGTGCGTTTGGCGGCCTTGGTGGAAAGCGCGACTTGCCGGGTGAGGAGCTCGATGAACAAGGACGCGTTCGTGGGCCAGCGCATCCGACACCCATCCCTGGAGATGACGGCGATTACGGCGACAGTGACAGATACGTCAATCTGGGCCTCAGTTCAGTTGGCGGTGCGAATGAATTCTACGAAAGCGCGTTGAGAAGTCGACATGCTGCACCGAGTCCTGGCTCATTGCCCGTACCTAGTGGATATGAGACTTACTCGCAGGGAGGAAGCTATGAAGCGTCATCGTATGGCCACGGACAGCTGAGTCAGTACGACACTACCAGCTATGGTGGTGAAGGACAATCGTATGCACAACAGAGTCGACGAGAGCACAATTACCAATCTGGCGGATATGGTGGTGGTGCTGGAGGATATTCCGCTGAGCAGACAGGCGGATACGGCAGTCAGCGCTTTGACGGAAGAGGGGCAGGAGATGAGTATTATCGTGGTTGAGGCATCGAATTGCGACGCGCATGATTTGCCTTGACTCTGGTACACGGTCTTTGTCAAAGATCAGTTGACTTTAAATTAGCCATACCATTTCCGAATCAGCTAAGAATGATCACCACTGTTAAGCTCGAAGCGTGCTGAACGTGTCAAAATTGGGTTTGACTACGTCATCGCTAGGGAACACGTCTAGCTTATGGGGATGTACCAGTACTCTTGCTTCTTTGCATAGGACTGCCCTCCGTGCATAGACTGTGAGCGAAATCTGCTCAATAGCAGTGGTGTCAAAGGTAATCCAGAAAGCAGCGCCGGAACGAAACTCAGTAAGTCGTATCAAGGTAACGTCGAAATCATGCCTCGATTGTCAGTAAACAATATCGAAGGGCGACTCTCAAAAATCCTTGATTCGAATGATTTTGCTGGACCTTCTTACTGCAGTATTAAGGATGCCAATCCCTACAACCCTGGAATATACATTCACGACTATGGATGGTTGAGGCAGCCAACGATATCACTGGTCTTCACCGATCCGGCAAGGACGATTGGATAACATTGCTCGAGGAACTCGGCAGTGTGACGTTGTCATCAAGCGAGTTCGAATGGCGCAATGAGTCTGCCTCAAACTATCCGAGTTCAATAAAGGACGCTGCATTGAAGCAACTGACCATAAGGCAGAAGTGTGAACTCGCTAACCACAGACCGGTTCTCAGCAAAACTGGATGGAATATGCCATCGCGCATGGAATCTGACTCCGGAACTAGCTTCGCGACGTTGCCAGTTACTCTGCCTTCCGATTGTGGTGAGACTTGCATCTCATCAACTACAGAGCAAGATGAACAGCACGCCACCACTATTCGTGAGGGGATATGTTCTCAGTCACCACAGTGATACGGTTACATGGCATGACTGCCAAGCTTGACCACGGTTCTGGCCTCTTTACAGCATTGGTCTATGATGTGATCTGGGCGGACACTGGGCCGAAAACCGACAATCACTGCAGGCATTCAGAGACTAGGGGAGATTCGCAGAGTGTTGAACGACTGGGAAACCGCGAAAGATCCGCAGAAAGTCCCTAAGTTTGTTATCACGCCAAAGCTCCTGAAGCACTATTCAGTTCTTGACCTTGCAAGTATGGCGCATAGAGATAGAGCTATGGTGCAGCTTCTCTTGGATGCTTGCGAGAAGTGTGATCGCCAACTATATCTCCTTAGTGTGCAAGCTTCAGTTGATTGCCGAACAGCCTTTGGTTACAATGGTAGGTTTGGCCTGGAGAAGCAAACCTGTTGGAGCGAGCAACAAAACGCAGTAGTGAAAATCATTGACCACAAGGGAAAGATCTTCGCTGATTTTGACGACTTTCCGGAGGTGGAAGGACTCGTCGGTCAGAAACGGTTTGAAAACAATGATCCTAATTCGGAGGAGGAAGATGAGGCCTACCTAACCAAGGATTGTAGGAGTAGCTCAATTCTCCTCATACCCAAACCCAAAGTCCAGGCTTTAAGGGCTAAGTGTGTTCACAGAACAAAGCGCTTGAGGAGGTTCTAGTAGGCAAGTGACACATCGAGGTTGCCCCAAAACCTACAGACGAGCATGTGGTGATGGAGGTCAAGCTCATGTTGCCAGACGAGCTGTCTTTGAGTGTGCCTCGAGCGACGAGATATATTTTAAGCTATGCTTGTGAAAACTTCAAAACTTTGGTTACGTATTGACGTCCTCTACAACGCATAGGAGACACCTAGAACAGTTGGTTCTGCCACCGCCGTACATGATGACAAAGTCACAAGTGTCTTGAAAGACTGACTGGGTTATCGGTAAGGCCTTGAAAGGTGGTCGCAGCTCCCTGGATTTGGTCCTTGGGTTAGTTCCAGAATTGGACAAAAACATGTTCTCTCGTTCCTTTCACGACGGATACACTGCGTCTGCCGACAACTTGACGGAGAATCCCGTCTACAGGTTGCGAGACACGGTCGATGAACGATATGCTTGTCCTGGGATCGTGTGTCAAAGACAATTGGAAGAGCTCTATACTGTATTAACAATCTATACTTTAGCTTTTCCAAGTCTTCGTCTCCTGTTTCTTGTCAGATCCATCGCAAGCACGGTCGACATCTGGTAGACGACCAAATTAATTCACAAACGGCTCTTATTACCACGATCTTCCTCGAACCTCTTACCTTGCTCGTCAAATCTGATCACCTTACCAGTCAGCAGAGCATCTTGCAAAGCCCTAGCAATTACCATAACCTTCATTCCACCTTCAAGCGGCAATGGCACGGGCTTGTCGTCCAGTATTGAATCGATGAATTCATTTGCCTCTGTCGCGAAAGCATATTCGAAACGCTGCCAATACTCCTCCTGGACTTGGTGACGAACGCCAATTTTGTCGGAGATAACCACATTGTTTACCCTTGGCACAACGTTCACACTGATCTTTCCAGCCGTACCTGTGATTTCTGTGCAGACATCATGACCTACTGCCTGAGTTCGCGAGCAATAGTAGTGAGCCATCTTACCGCCCCAGAATTCTACTACGCCAAGGGCATTGTCAACATCCCGAACCTCGGCGAGTTCTGGGTGATGCTGCAGACTCCCTACTCCCCAGCATGCTTTCGGGACCGGATCAGAAAGAAGCCACAGAGTCAGGTCTATGTCATGGATAGCACAGTCAACCATGATTCCACCATTCTTCTTTGCGTATCGCACGAAGAAGCCGGTGTTATCCAACAAATCCCCAGTTTGTGATCGCACCAAAAAAGGAGTCCCGACAACATTGTCCTTGACCTTGTTCGCGGCATCTCTGTAGCTGGCATCGAAGCGACGTGAGAATCCAGCCATGACTTTGAGATGTGGCTTTGCCTTTGCGGCGTCGATCACCTTTTGACACTGCTGAAGTTAGCATGACGAAGGACCTAATTTCAGGCCACCTACCTCATCAAGAGCTGTACTCAAAGGCTTCTCACACAGAACGTGCAGATCCTTCTCGACAGCTGCCAGAGTTTGCGAAGCGTGAACATCAGTGCTAGTACTAACCCAGACAGCTTGCAGACCTGGCATTGAGATCATAGTCTGGTAGTCATCGAAAACTTGAATGCCATAGGATTGATATTCCGCATTTGATTTCGCCCAAGCTATCTCCTTGGGATCGGTGGTGCAGACAGCGACGACTTTTGCATTTGAGACTCGATGAAGCAGTGTATGGACATGCCTCTTGCCCATCCTGCCAAGCCCAACAACAGCGATACTGATCTGCTGCCTGGACGACATATTGAGACCTCATTCGATGAGTATGTATCTGGCTGTCAACCTAATTCTGGTATGTATCAGACCTCATCTGTCTTCGAGACACGGCACATCCGGTGCATATTATATTGCTTAGATTACTCCAAGCCCATATAGACTTTTAGACATGCTGTTTCCATTGCTAGGCTTGACCCAGCACTTGCGCCGCCAATTCCTTCTTTTGCTCTCCCCGTACAATCATGGTGCATGCCCCAGGCACCAACTATGGCCTCAGGCACAAGGATTGTGGACATAATACGATTGTCCCCTGGCTCAAACGCCGATTCTGACGCCGCTAGTTTCTTCTTTCGTCGAATACCGGTGCTCAACTACTCCTTTCATAGAGCACGATGGACATAGATTTCCCGAAGCAGAATGCGGACGGCTTCACCTGGCCTGTCGATCCTCCGATGTTTTGCCTTGGTTTTTGCACCAATAATGACTTGTCCATTCCCCGAACCGATCTTGCGATGAATTTGAGAAGCAGGTTGGACGCGGTCCTTAGTATCAGGCCAGTGTCTGTCTCTTTCCCCAGACTTCCTGCGAATCCTGCTAAACGGGGCTCGCAGTAGGTTCCACCATCACCGATCTCCCCATGGGGTTGCTAATGGTTTGGAAGAGACTTTAGAATAATTGCCATGTGCTTGGATGGTGAAGTCGTTCTCCGTGCGCAATGTGTGGCAGACGGAGTCTGCTTCCGCATTCAAATAATCAAGAAACCACGGGTGCGTGTCTCGTGTCTTTGCTGGACATGATTCAGACAAAGATATAAAGTGCTCAAGAATCTTCGAACACAGATATTCACCCCAGCAAGCTCTGCAGTGCCGATCCAGCAACTACGAATACTCACCGATACACACTGCATCATATCATCGACATCTCAGCAACATGTCAGCCTATCAAGATAACGAGAAGTATGGTGAGGAGCGAGTCGAGTACACTGAGAAGTCTTCACGAAGAGCCAGTGTGGCAGAAGAAGTCCTCGATCTCAGTGGTATTGAGGCAACAGCTGCATCCAAGGCAGCATGGCTCATCTCTTTGACAATTTCACAAGCTGGCCTTCTTTTTGGCTATGATACTGGTATAGCTCACAGCACAACCCAAGCATAGAACCGGTGCTAATGACATCTAGGCTATATCTCTTCCGTGCTCGTCACTCTTGGAAGTGCGCTTGGCCACGAGCTTAGTCATTCGGAGGAGGAACTCGTTACCTCTCTCACTTCTGGCGGAGCGCTCGTTGGAGCAGTCTACGCTGGTCTCTCAGCAGACAAGTATGGTCGCAAAATGCCTATCTGGGTCGCATGCGTTCTCTTCCTGGTCGGAACCATCCTCCAAACCGCTGCATTCTCTGTGGCACAATTTGCAGTGGGCCGATTCATCGTTGGTTTAGGTGTTGGTTCTGCCTCTATGATCGCTCCGCTTTTCATTGGCGAGATCGCTCCGGCACGATATCGTGGACGTATGATCGCATTCAACAATCTGAGTGTCACTTTTGGTCAATTCATTGCCAGTTGTCTTGGAGCTGGTTTTCAGCACGCAGGACCACAAGGATGGCGTGCCACTGTTGGGATCGGCGCAATCCCAGCGATCACGCTTGCTGGACTCCTCTTCTTTGTCCCCGAATCTCCACGTCAACTTGTTGCACACGGCAAGGTAGAGCAAGCCGACAGAAGCTTGCAGAAAATTTACACGACTTCGACCGAACAACAGCGAGCTAATAAGATTAAATCGATCCAGGTATCTCTCGAAGAGACTAAGTCGGTCATGTCTGAAACCAGCTTGTGGCAGACTGCTGGCAAGATTTTCACAAATGCAGCAACCGCTCGAGCCGTTGGTACAGCTTGCATCGTCATGGCAGTCAGTCAACTCGGAGGTTTCAACACACTCATGTACTATGCCGCAACCCTCTTCGCAATTGCTGGATTCTCCAATGCCACCGCTGTCGCTATCACTGTGTCCGCTACGAATTTTGTCTTCAGCTTTGTCAATCTTGTCTTGGTCGACCGATTTGGCCGTCGCATCATCCTATGCGTCACAATCCTCGGCATGGCGATCTGTATGGCGGTTGCTGCAATCTCATTTCACTTCATTCCGATCTCACAAGCCGACCTCTCGATTTCTGGCGTGGCACCTACCTGGGCTGCACCTCTACTTCTGGTTGCGATTGTCTGCTACGTTGCGTTTTTCAGCTCCGGTGTCGCAACCATTGCGTGGATTGGCACGGAACTCATTCCACTCGAGGTCCGAGCTATTGGTACCATGTTCAATACTGTCACCTGCTGGTCTACGAACATCATTATCGCATCTACATTCTTGAGCATTATGAAAGGTGCTTCACCGACTGGTGCTTTCAGTCTTTATGGCAGTATCTGCTTCTTAGGCTGGCTGTTTGTCATCTTCTGCTACCCGGAGGTGAAGGGTATGCCGCTTGAGAGTATCCGAGAGGTCTTCCAGAATGGATTTGGTGTACGTTACAGCAAGCAATGGCAGAGAGAAAACAAGCACGTGCCAAAGGTTGTGACGCAGACTTTTGGACATTAGGAGGCATGATATTGGTTCAAGGAGTAGTCGCTACGGATGAATTACAGATATGTATATTTCGGAAGGATATTGGATGACAAACGGCCGCCTCGCTGGAAGAGACATCTCGCTATCAGAGGGTCGGTAGCTCATTTGAATAGGCATTCACGTTGACAGAGTTAGTGGTTACACGTTTTCTATCGATCAAATCATCCTGCTTCATCTTGCCTGGAGCCGGCACGACCAATGTTTGCTAATACCTTCGATCTAATCCTTATCGCTCGTTCTCTAAGCTACTAGTGTGCACAGGTAGCGTTTCTATACTCTACTAAGTTGAGGAAAAAAAAGGTGTGCCATGTATCATGTCTGCAGATGAATTTCTCTGCAGTCATTAGGCCGTTCCTGTTAAAAAACGTATCCCGTTTCCATCCCTATGAATCCCATTCAGTATTGCTGTGACCACCCGGTCTTCTTGGCACTTGGCCAATAACGGTTCGTGAATACCTTATTAGTAAACGACACTTCCTGCACCCGCATTGAGCACAGTGGCTACTCTATGTAGCGGCCGGTTTGATCTGGCTTGTTGATGCGTCTTGCTTCAACAGAGACTGGTCGCTCCGTCAAAACTGCAGGAATCAGTGCTTGTGCTCACTTAGCTTGCAGACAGCTTCCACTCAATCGTCGCTCTATACCGGCCCATTGAGCTTCGGCTACAACCTAAATCTTCGGGCTATTGTTCATCCTACGGGCGCCTTGCGCTACCACTTCGATATGGATCATGTCCACCACAGCCTTTGATCTTCGGCAAAGACTTCTGAATACTTGTTCCACAATCTCGAGCGGGGTAACCTTTCCCCTTCGACAATCTTCCTCGTCGATAGGTTTCAGCAATGTCGCGACTGTAGGAAGTTGATATTATGCGTATAAGGACAGGATGGTAGGTCGCCAGTAACAATATGCGCAGTTCACAGCTGAACGTATGGCAGCCAAGCTTGTAGGGACAGGCATATTAGATGTGAGATAAAGTGCACTTTCGCCACTTCCCACACCAACAGCATTGACAAGTTTTCTTGACAGGCGTTCGCAAGAATGCATCAGATAAGTGTCAGAAATGCCTTGAGAACGATCGAGCTTGCTTTCAAACAGCAAGACCGCGCTTTCGTTTAGTGACGTCGGTGAACTACAAGACTGGCGACGATAGAACCATCAAGCATGATTTAGTTCACGGCGCTTCGCAAAAATGGGTTGATATACCATCTGAAGGTGCATATAGCCGCGGACACGCATGAAGTTCATGCTTACCTGTTGTCAGTGGAATTCGTTGACCATGAACACGATGCTGCAGCAACATTAGCTAATCAGCAGACCCGTTCTCGTTCGAAACGCAACACGAACGAACAGAAGGCTACAGCAGAAACCGATTTCGACACGGTATATATGCCAGAGTCAGAGCAGGATCATGAAGATCAAATTTTAGACATCCTTTCTGGTGAAGATATTCACCAGGATCTCGAACTTACCACAACTCATGCAGACATCCACCAATTTTCACCACTACAAAATCACTCTGCCTGTGTCGGACAAGTATCACCATCGCAAGCCAGCAGACGAAGTAGGAACGACTTTCTCAAATCACCAAGCTTGATCTACAATGTCTCACCATCGCTGACGTTCAAGGCATCTTGGCCATGTGAAACTCAACACGAGGCTCGACTTTTCCACTACTATATCAAGGTCATGGCACCATGGGTAAGCACGACATAGAGCGGAGCTGACTCAATGTGACAGCTGATACTTCCTAGATCGACACAACCGATGCACTCGCACATTTTGGCAAAGAGGTCCCTCGCCGAGTGCCAAATTATCCAATCATCGGAAATGCTATATATGCACTTGCTTCGAGACATATGAGTATGATCTCCAACCTCGAGGACAACGAGTCACCATTGTATGCGGAAAAATGCCTCCAAGTACTGATTAAAAGTATGGACGATCCATTCGCTCATTGGGACGAGAATCTCTTAGCAACTGTGGTTATTCTGCGTTTACACGAAGAACTTTCTCATGGTGAGCACACTAGAATCTGAATTGTCCCTTTCTAAATCTTGCTGACTGGAAAGACGACGACGTTCGATGCCACCTTTTTGGCACACGCAAGATCCTCGATTCAGTCTCGGCCTTCGCAGCAGATGGTGGACTACGTGAAGCTGCAAGTTGGGTATCCTTGCGTCAGCACATCTATGTATCTCTCACTGAACAGCAGCCTCTAGACATAACCCTACAGAACTTCCGACATTCCTCCGTCTTTCTGATCGAGAGCAATCGCAACGAAGATTGGGCGAATCGAATGGTCTTCATTTTCGCCAGGATCTTGGACTATGCTTTTTCGCATGCACCAATTCCGACTCCAGATCGCTGGCATGAGCTTCGTGCAGAAGTTGAAAATTGGTGGAATACCAAACCTTGGGACTTTGCACCATTATGGAAGAACATGAGTCCAGCCTCAAGGGTGACAGTCACCACACCTGCCTCCGTTCCCGGCGTCGCTACCACTCCGCAAGATCCACCTCGTCGCAACGCGAATGTGTCAGCGTCCTCGGCAAACTATCCTATCAAACCTTGGCCGGAGCTAATCGTGGCGCATCGTGCTCAAGTCACAGCGTTACAATACTATCATCTTGCGCGTGTTGTGCTCGCAATATACGACCCAGCACTAACAAGGCTGGGTTTCGGATCGATACGAGCTCGCAAGTCATCCGAGCGAGAAGTCCTCGACGGTATGAGAAACATTGTGGGGTTGGCTGTAAGTAACGAAGATGTCAACAATGCCATATTCGAGGCCTCGCATGTTCTAAAAGCTTGTGGTGGCTATTTGAAGGACGAAGCGGAACAAAATGCAGCTATTGCCTTTTTGGAGAACGTCCAGCAAAGGATGGGTTGGACCACCGAGAAAACAATCGCCGAGCTGCGCAGTCAGTGGGCGGGTTATTGATATGAAATTATATCTTCTTTAATGCCAGATCTGGTGTGATAAGCAAATCCATTCGGCAAAAGTTTCCAGAATCTTAGTAGCAGGCAGATAGATCGAATCTAAGCCATGCACCACTCTCGGCTACCTGAATAATCTCCAAACTGCCCACCTCAATAAACATACTTAAAATGTCAGCCTGACGTTTCGAAGTACCGAGAAGGCATGATGACGCACCTTGAAGTAGGGGTTTTTCATTTCCGTCATATCCATGAAACCATTCTCATGAGCGACCTTCTTCTCATCTGCCGTCTCTGGAAACAATCTTCAATTGTTACGAAACCACAATAATACCCACAACCCAGAAATGCATACGATCTGCAAAGCGATACAGCAGAACATCATGGCAACACCAAGATCATACTGCGGAGCTTGTTTAGCCTTGGAAAAGAACGGACCGACAAAATTGCCCAAGCAGTAACTAATGAGCAGGATTGCATTGACCGAGATTTTCTTAGTGTTCCCGGCCGTGTTGGCGGTTGCGACAGACATGGATAATGTCCATCTTGTGGTGTAGGAGAACGAGATCCAGAGACAGACGAGTCGGCCGTGGGGCTTGTCGTACCTAACCACCTGCAGTCCTATCAAGCCGACAAGGAGCGGCACCGGGCATATCAGCATCGTTGCGGAACGAGCGTTTTGATATGAAGAGCACACATAGCTGACCTATGTGTCAGCGAGATGTCGAGAGGGCTGGTTCTGCAATAGCTTACCAAGCCAATGTGCATACAACCATCTGCACACCTCCAGAAGGCATCTGTATCAGGGTCGTATCTAACTTCGAGAAGCCAAGACCACGAATAATCAAGCCCTGGAACTAGGCCGATATCAGTGAAGCTGGCCAGACCCTTAACCATCAATACTCACAGTGGTCAAACCTCCATTGGGTGAATTGCTTGTCACAGCAAACAGGAAGAGAAGCCAAGTCTCTAAGTCCAGCATAGCCTCAACAAATTGTTCTTTCTTGAACTTACGGTCCTCAAAGCCAGTCCTATTGTCCTTGATGCGATCAATTTCTGCTATCCTCTCTGCATCGCTAATAAATCGAGCCGTCACTGGGAATTCTGACAATGCACACATTAGGAACAAGCGCTATGCTACAGTGATAGAGCCTCAGAAGACAAACATCTTGCTGACCTCATTGAGTAGCACGTTGACACATATTGTCCCGCTCCATGATCTCGAGCACCTAGAGCTGTTGTATGTGAGTCGTTGAGATGCGTGGTCAGTCACAAGAATTTTGCTTCGGTGCAACCCCTTTCAATCTCAGCTTGGTGCTCACAGAAGCAAGTCGGAGGCCACATCCTAATGTTTTCGACAGCGCGAGAATATCTGGAACTACACCGTCCTTCGCGAACGCGAGCATCTGTCCCGTGCGACCGACACCAGTTTGAGCCCCGTTCACGATAATCAGCATAGCTCGCTTCTTGCATCCATCAGCTAAACGCTTTAGATATCCTTCTGGAGGGTTAGCGATACCACCAGTAGAAAAAGTGGGCTTTAGTATTAAAGCCGCAAGAGATGCAACACTTCATCTGTCGATCATGGACCAAGCAAAATCCAGCTCTGTCTTTCAATCATAACTTCCATCGGCCTTCCAGAAAACTGACCGATAGGCGTATGGGATGGGAGAGCTAGCTAACCCGGCACAGTAGGTCCTCCGTTCTTTCGACCAGCAGAATACGTGGCAGAGCCAGAAGCTTGTGTCAACCCATGGTAACTAGTAAAGAATGCAACAATCTCAAACTTTTCAATGTACAGCTTGGCCATCTTGATTGCCGCCTCTGTGGTCCGAGCCGGTATCGAGGAAGAAAGACTTCTTCAATGGCGCTGGCAGCAATCGAGCAAGCCGTTCAGCTAGCTCAACTACTGGGTGGGCGACCATGTTGCTGAGTAGATGGTCGAGCTGCGCGACATAATGCTGCACCACCTCAACTTTTTCAGAGTGGGCTGACAGCGAGATCGTTTGTCCTGAAGTGAAATTCAGGATTGATCTGTCATTCTGATCGTACAGTCGTGTTCCTTTTGCTTTTGTGGTGATGCATGATGACGGCGGTACACCAGTATACATCGAATATTTGTGGACTTTGTCCCAGAATTGGGTATTCTCCGAGTACAGTGTTGTAACTGAGTGGAAAGAAAGACAAGCAATGAACAGATGGCTACTCTATCAGGAGTCGGCAGAACTACAGTTTCATACTATTTGAGCTGCTTCTTCAGAGCTGATCTCAATGCCCACGGGAACAAGAAGTTCCAGAAACTATGTCATGTCCTATTGCCCGCGGTGAACTGATCTCATCGCATGAAGGTTTCTCCACCTCGAAGTCTTCTATCGTACACCGAACACCTTCGTTTGAAAGTTTGCTCCTTCGCCTCTTTGTCAAACTAATTCAGAATGTGGCGAGGTCATATTCTAGCCGGACTTGCGTCATGGTCACCGACGCAGCTGTACTCTTGACCACGCCAATGTCATCTGATCTATGAGGACCAGATTCCAGATTATTTTTACCAGAACGTGTACATGAAAGGCGCGCAAGACTCTGTGCACAGCAAATAACCGAAGTTGTTGCATGGCTAAACATAGTCAATACTGGTATCTCCTACAAGCTGTCTCATCAGCAATCAATTTACGCCTGTGATTGCTGCATGGCTCTTGTGTGATTCAGGGTCTATCGGTTCAATTGTGGCATGAGCAAAGCCATGAATTGGAGAGTGACCCTCAGCTGCACTTCAGGATCATGAAGCTAGAGCCACTAACCTACAATATCTAAACGTACAGCTTGGGTCGCCGTCAAAGGTCTGCACGGGGCCAAGTCTTGCGAACTCGCGACTCAGAGTCCGACTCGAGAGTCAGCTCGCAAGTTCGCAAGATTGACGTGCCCGAATTGTGTGTGACAGCAGGAGCTGAATATTCAGAATGGACTTCATGGAGGCTATAGTCAACTGTCTGCACACGGCGATCCTCGAACAGACTCATCATACCGCGTCGCGCCCATCCTACGAGGTTGGGCATCATGTCTCTTCAAGATGTCCTGCATTCTGTCATGATGGCTGTCTACGAGCTTTTGAGGCATCTCGGTTGAGGGTGATGTTACGGATTCTCCCAAAAAACATCTACAGATCTGCAGACTTGTGATGACCCTAATGGGAGGGTCTTGTCAAGTCAAGTCCGGTTGCTTACCCTGGCCAGGTTATGCCCCTAATACTGAAGAATGTTCACGACCTTTGGGAGGCTCACTTCCTAATGACTTGTATACTCAACAACAATGAGTCTGGCAATGACATCCCAGATGTCATTCGAGCCATAGGATCTCGAAAGTCATCCCAGTCAAATTCAAGCAGCAAGCATTCCTGCCGCAAGCGATGTCGAAGCCCAAAGTCACGTTCAGCACGCAAAGTGAATCTGCAAGTGTAACCTGCACTTGCCCCTTTCTTGGAAGTGTACTTCATTGTTCTTTTCGTTTTATCCATTGTCCATTCAATGAACTGTCAGATAATGGTTGGTATAATGCTGTGTCACGGCGGAAGTGAAGACTTGCAGGTTGGGATATTGCGAAGACATCTACACTAAAGTATTGCAGAGTTGGCTCCGCGTCGAACGAACGCCAGATGCAGGCCCGCATGGTAAATATATTGAACACAACTACTGGTTCTTTCCAAATCTTTCTTGACCCACAAGCATCGAAAGACTTGAGCGACCACTCAATGAGTCCAAAGAGTTAGTCTAAATCAAAACTCAAACACTCTCCAATACCTTCAATTCTCGGACCAAAACCCCAAGTTAGAGGCAGACTAGGCTATAGCCAAGATGGACCTTCGCTCCCTTTTCGGCCTTGGACACTCTCCACACGGTCATCGACACAACCACTCGGGGCATAGCCATGGGGATCACTACGGACATGACCATGCTCACAATCACGGCGACCGACACAGCCACTCTCACGGCGGAGACTCTTGTGGACACGCTCATTCTCATGGCAGTCATTCTCACCACGGCCACTCTCATGGCGATCGTTCTCATGGGGGTCATTCTCACGACTGTCCTCACAGCCACGGCCATGGTCGAGCACAGTCATTTGGAGGCTTCACAGATCAGTCTCGAAACCATGACCATTCAGCTCAAAGCAGAGCCATGCCGCCCAGCTCCTACCGTTTTGGATCTGCAGGTCAATCAGACTTCCGTACGCCTCAAGAGCAATTCGAATCTCACGGCCACCATAGAACTCGAAGCCACGGAGGCCATACACACGCTCACGACCATGGGTCACCTTTCGATAGAGGAAACAGCTTTGCTCGAATTCCATCATTGGGCAAAAACAAGCACACTGAACACCGGCCGGATTGCCGACATGCCCAACCTCAGCAACAGCCTCAACCTCGCGGAGATGGTGAGCGCTATCGTTTCCCGTCCCGAGCTCAAGCATACGGCAACGGAGGGTTCGGCCAGGGACCTCGTGGTCTCGACGACCCAGGTGTCTACGACTTGCCGCCTCACCGACGACGACGAGTCATTGACCCGTACTTCATGTCCGGTGCTCTTCGCGACTAGAGAGGTGCCGTCGTGGCACGGTCATGGGAACAGTCTTGGGGAGAATGTATTGGTGAAGAGTCTCGAATTTTTGGGACGGCAACTTGAGTCTGAAAGAAGCGTTTCAAGGTTTGTCTTGGAGTTTGGATTAGCGTTTTGTTCTTGGGTCAAAAGTTGAGCAAAAAAGACGAGCTCGAAGGAAAACGGACAGATGAGAAGTGCAAACTGAATATGTCTGAGATTTGACAACTTTCACGGACCGACAATCCTGGGTAATAACAGGATACAGAAAAGTGCACCGAACCTCAGCAAGCTGTACCTTGTCGTGGTATTGAGGCTCGAGTTCTTCTCTGGAGAGAAGTTCCGCAAACACAGCATAATGAAAGCCATGTGCAAAAACATATTGTAGCATGTTTGAGAATGTTTTCTTTGCTCTTGTTTCCCTTAGTCTGATATTCTCTCCTTCTCGTTGATAACAGTAGCCCAGCCGAATTTTTCTTCTGTTGGTCCTAGACTAGAGGGTTTGCAATCTGTATTTTGCCAGCCAATGCGCTTATTGCCTAGCGTTCTATCGAGTTCGTCGCGAAGTCGTGTTGTCCCACGACACGAAGAAAAATTCAGCTCTGCCAGGAACAGGTCTGCAGTCTACAAGAGCATAGTAGACGATATCACAATAATATCCTACCAGCGAGAGTGCCCGGAAACGAATGCAACAATCTGGACAGTTGAAGCATGACTTCTATCTGGCAAGCAATCCAGACGCCATCGCTTCCAAATCCTCGAGCGTCTGAGGCTGTTCAACCACAGTTGCTGATCCCCTGTTTCGTTTCTTCTTATTCTTATCACCATTATCTCCTTCCTCCTCGCTATCGTTGTCCTTCTCGAACCACTTCTTCTTTCGCTTCTTCGGCCTCTCCTCTTCGACATCGAGTGCTTCTCCCGCATCCATCTCTTCCTCATCATATGGCGCCAATTGTACGCCCACATCCTCATCTTCACCTGTACCCTCATCCTCCTCCATAGCAGCCCTCCTTTCCCTCTCCTTTTTCTTCTCCTTCTTCTCCCTCTTTTTCGTCTTCGCGACCTCTTTATCGACCACGTCCGTACGTTGCTTCCTCTCCTTCTCCTCCTGCAAAAATCTTTCCTTCTCTTTTGCTGCATTCCCTTTCTTCACAAACTCGTCCTCCTTTTCGTAGTATACCTTCTCCTTTCCGTCTTCGTCTTCAGAATCAAACGTCAGATGTGTGCCATGTCCTTTGTACTTGAGGAGTGCTTTCTTGGATTTGAAGAGTTTCTCGCGTCGTTTGGAGTCCACTATTAAACCTGCTTCATCAAGGTTGGCGGAGAGTTGAATAGCGCGTTTGCGGACGGAGGTCGAGGCTGGTGTTATGCCGATGTCGCGGAGATTTGGTTCATCGCCGTCCTCGTCGCTTTGTTCTGAGCCAGTACTCTGCTCAGCTTCATCCTCGAGAGCTTGGTCGCCAGCGATGAAGCGACGTTTGACAGCGAGGAAGTCGTTGTCTTCATCTGCGTCTGCTGTGGCTGTCGCAGCTGCGTTGCTCGCGTCATCCTCATCGATCAGCTTGCCATAGTGCTCAGCAAGAACGTCCTGGTTGCGTCGCTCAAACATACGATCATATTTGGTTCGTACTGCTGGTTTCTCTTTGACCTTCTCAGCTTTGCCTTCATCCTCATCTACACTGTCACCATGGTCGAGCGCAGCAGCCAAAGCTCTCGGCATGTTCTTCCTCGTCTTGGTATCATCGCCCTTCAGAAACTTCACTCTAGGAGCTCCTGGAAGTCCTAAACTCGCAGCATACCCTTCGAGATCCAGCTCTTTGAGCTTGAACGTATCCTTATCCGGCATGACATAGACACTCCTGACATAGTTCACAAATGCTTTCTGACCGAGGTATTTCAGTTCCGGGTCCTTGAAGCACATATTCTGCATCTGAGTTCGTAGTGTATCCTGCATCTTCTTCTGCTTCACATTGATTCTTTCCAAGAACACTCTCTTTCGCTCTAGGGATGCGAGCATGCCTTCCTCCTCACTCGGGTCGAGAAAGAGTACCGAGTAGCCCTCGCGATCGAAGCGGGCAGTCCGTCCGACGCGATGGATATAGGTATCGGGGGATTCGGGCGCGTCAACCTGTACGACCCAGTCGACGGACGGAAAGTCGAGTCCTCGCGCTGCAACATCAGTGGAGAAGAGACATGCGTGCTGAGCACGGGAGAAACGAGTCGTGATATCGAGACGGGCTGTTTGCTTCTGATTTCCGTGTAGGTGGAGCAGAGGGATACCAGGCTGTAGATGACGAAAAGCTTCATACACGAATCGAACCTGCTTTCCGGAACTGAGGAAGACAAGGATCTTCTTCTTTGTATTTGTACGCAGAAAAGACCACAAGACATCCAGCTTTTCTGCCAGAGGAGTGACAATGTAGTTCTGTTGCAATTTTGAGGGCGTTGCGGTATTTGCAGACTCATGTACTGAGACAAACTCGGGCTCTTGTAGGCTCAATCGCACGAGGTCGTTGATCTTCTTTGTTTGTGTCGCCGAGAAGAGAAGGGTTTGCCGCTCTTTCGGCACATGATCGATGATTGCGTCGACTGCAGCCTGAAAACCCATGTCCATGATTCGGTCTGCCTCATCAAGGACCAGCATTTGTAGGTTGCCGATGTCGAAATCGGCCGTCTGGTCCATGTGCTGTAGTATGCGGCCAGGTGTGGCGACAAGGATATTCATGCGACCCAACCTCTCTCGCTCTTCCTGCAGACTCTTCCCACCAATGACCAAACCAGCAGAGAACACATGATTACGTCCAATCTTGCGCAGAACCTCAAATATCTGGATGGCCAGTTCTCTTGTTGGTGAGAGGATGAGTGCACCTAGACCATCGTACTCGGTCCATCGTCTGCGGTAGAGGTTCTCGAGGACAGGGACAAGAAAAGACAACGTTTTGCCGCTGCCTGTTTTTGCAGCACCGAGGATGTCGCGGCCTTTCAGAGCTGCTGGGATTGCACTAGCTTGAACAGTTGTCAGAGTCTTGAAGTGCGACGCTTCGAGTCCAGAGATGGTAGGCTGCGATAGAGGCAGCTCAGAGAAATCAGTTGGGGGTGTTGATGGTTTGACTTCGAGCTCGGTGACGCGTTGCGATAGTGCTTCGATACTTTCGACATCTCGCTTTCTTTTCAGTGACCGTGCATTGCTCGGCGCTTGCTTTTTTGGTCGGCGAGGCCCTATGCTGGACTTTTGTGCCATACCGGGCTAATTGAACATGGGAATTTTCACATCTTCAAGTTCGAAAGTTAGAACTTTTTGACGGAGATAAGTGCTTATCACTATCATAATTCCAATCCGAGTCTTTGGGAAGCTTAGCCGAACAGTAACTACTCACAACAGCATGACCAAATTGCTTCATCTGCCTTTTAAAAGTAAAATGCGCCATATTGCAGGTGCTCCAATTTCTTCGGTCAGATTCAGTCGTCAACGTGTGGACTGGACGCCTTTGGCACCAAGCTGACGTGTTCCAAATCTTATGGACATTGTGCGAAGCTGCCTTGCGCAGTACAGTACGAACTCTTCAGTGTAAACAGTCATCGATTCTTTCCCTCCAATTTCTCTCACGGAAGAGGAACTCAGGTATTAGATAGCCATTATGTAGACCAAGTCTTTGATCCGTGCCAAGGTAGTCCTGCGACACAGAGCTGCGATGACATGGGCTCGAACTTCAGGCAAGAGTAGTCTTGGCCTTGAGGCATCAATATAGCCGAGGCAATCACTTTACGATTCCACCCGAACTCTCTCTTTCTCCTAAATCTTATCTCGACACTACAGCAGTTGCTTTGAGAATAGGCAATAGAAGATCAGTGTTTGTGCACAAAGTGCGTCTCTATTTCTCTCTAGAGACCGAGCAGAATTGGTCCATCCCACTCATACCCGTACCTGCGCGACTGGACATGCCTATTGTCCAAAGCTAGGAGCCTAGACTTATCACAGCATAATCAAGCCCTCGTTCTACTCTTAAACACCACGCCCACAAACATGGCGAGTTCAACTTCACACCCGCCAGAATACCTGACGGACTCGGACTGGTCAAAGCGCCACCACGCGATATCATTGCGCAAACTCATGTGCCTGAAAACTGTTCCTGACAAGCCAGATACCTTCCTCTCAACATCGGCCGCATTTCCACCAACACCTGCACCACGCGCCTATGGTGGTCACGTCTTTGCGCAATCAGCCTGGGCTGCTGCACATACCGTTCCGTTCGGGCTGCATGTCAATAGTGTCACGGGTTACTTCCTCCTGATAGGTAATACTCATTATGCATTCGAATATCGAGTGCGCAGGGTCAGAGATGGAGGTGTGTATTGTTTGAGACAGGTGGAGGCATTCCAGAACAGCAAGGAGGGAGATTTTGGTAAGACGCCAGTCTTCATAGCGTTTGTAAGCTTCAAGCGTGATGAGAGAGGCAAGCATAGACCAGGTGCTAGGGGGCAGAGAAAGGACTTTCAGCATCAGGAACTGCTGCCCGGTTACTTGATGGAGGAGTACAGTCGAGTGTTAGGCAGGAAAGGACGGTTCGAAGAGTGGCCGTTGTGCCAAGGTATGGACGGTATATTTCCAGCTGGTGGTATGAGCCTTGAGAAGTGGAAGCAGAGGGGTAACGCCTACCCTGGACTGGAGATGAGAAAGGTCGATATGACTGGATACAATGTAAAGGCTGTTGCAGGGGCCATTGACGATAATGGTGAAGCGGCGAGGAAGTGGAGGCTGCTGATATTGTATCGTATCGTGCTCGACGAGGAGGAAGAAATGCAGCACGTGAAGGAGTTGGCGGCCGAAGGTAAGCAGAAAAAGACTGGTGCCGATGATGTATTGAATTTGCATGCTATTGGTCACTTGTACGCTTCCGATCGCAACAGTCTCTTCCTGGCGCAGCGTGCCCTGGGTTTTGAGAAGCAATTGGGCCAAGTCGGTTCGCTGTCACATACTGTCAACTTCCACACGCATGCATCGGCTTTGTCCATGGTAGACACAAAAGTTGGCCGAAGGAAAGAGTATGCGCAAGAGGCTTGGTGCAGTAATAGTGGTGCTGATCGAGTGTGTCATAACAGTAGACTTTGGGACGTCGAGACTGGTCAGATTCTGGCGAGTACGGTCCAGGACGGTATGATGAGGATGCCAGTTGACTGGAACGGGGAGATAATAGACGGAGATGCGATATTGAGAAAAGAAGCCAAGTTGTGAGGCCCGGAACTTAGAGCTTGGTGCAACTTTCGGGAACTTTTTTCAGAGTAGTTGCTAGCTCTAGTTCTGTCCGACTTCGCTGCTGTCAGAATCACACATATTTGTGGCAACAGCTGCTCGATCCGCCAGATTCCGCCTTCACTCTTTAAGAACGTACTTCAACCCACTTCACTTCACTTCACTTCACTTCACTTCACTTCACTTCACTTCACTTCACTTCACTTCACTTCACTTCACTTCACTTCAC